>NC_025699.1:221417-263283 GCF_000633955.1 Camelina sativa | reverse complement strand
TTAAGTATTTTTATGTTGGAAAAAGCAATGGACGACATAATGCCACATGGCGGATTTCGCTATCCTCGACTGAAAAATAAATTAAATGCGTTTGAATAAATCAGTCGAGTTCATTTTCATCTTTATTATTTATGGATCATCTCAAATCTATATACGGACGAGAAAAATTAAACTCGAATATTTTATCATCTATATATTTGTGATATGACTTGCAACTATAATACGGCTAAGAAGAAAACCCCAAACAAGTATACGTGAATATCCAAATTTAAAAGAAATCAATTATAGATACCAAAATATAACGTGAAGTTATATATAATAGTAGCTTGTTAGAACAGCTAGCTAATTAATGTTCTCAAGATGAAAATAATTAACGAAATTTTAGGAGCTAATAAATTTAATTAAAGACCACTGAATGAATTATGAAATGCAACTCACATCCTTGATGTCTATATATAGCTAAAGCTAACCAAACTCTTTCAAGTTTCATTCTTGATGTCTTTCTGTTTTCCATTTTCTTTCAAACTTCATTGTCTAGTGGACAGAAAAAGGCAACTCACATATACGGTTATATAGTGTATGTGCATGACCATCGACGACAATTGCAAAAGGTTGTGAATTTACCCGATGCACGCCTCGTGTACCTTGTGTTGACTGTTGAGTCACGATTTTACCTTTTCAAAACACAAGTACATTAATTAGACATCACTATGCCCTAGTTTACTTTTGCTTCATAAAAACCGGTTTAGCATCTTTGTTTATCAAAAGGTTGGATATAGTAATATAGTAATTGACATTTCTAAATATATGTATAATCGGCTCTATCCTATTTTTCCATTTATATATTAGGATATAGTGATATAGTAATTGACATTTCTATATATCTGTATTAATTGTGCTTATCTACTAAAAAAACTAATTGACATTTGAGTCGCAAGGAAAGAAAAGAAAAAATGTGCATACGTTTTGGTTAGCTACCACATACATTATTTGAATATAAAAAAAACATTCGTTAATTTAACATCCTCAAAATTAAGTAATTATATCATTTATACATAATGAAATATCTGCTGGCGACTTTCAAAGAGAGCATGCTTATTTGATCATTAATTTCCTTTGTTTGCCAGATAAAAAAAAATATGCTGGCAAGCTAGACTCTTATTTGGATCCATTTGCGAAATTATATATTGTATCAGCATAATATGTGAAAGGAAAAGGGCCATGTAAACCCTTAACTTGAAAACTTTATTTCTTTCTTTCTTTTCTACGTGTTAATGTTCTAAGAAAACATTGAAACAAAACTTTTTCAAATTTCCAAAGCAAAAAAGAAAAGAAACAAAAAAACAGAAGTGGCGATATATATTAGGTATCCACATGATTGTCTTTATAAGTGTGCAACTTATCCATTCACAATAAGATTCCAACCCATTTATTATTTCTCAAATACATTGTAAATATCTTATGAATCGATAATATCAAATTAACTTTTTATTAAATTGTACATCGTCTTTAAATAAAGTGATGTAAGAATATTAATAGGAAAAAATAGAAGTGGACGAAAGCAATATATCCTTATGAATCAAAACAAAGGAGTGAGAAAAAAAAAAGTGTGATGATGATGATCATTTTATCTTAAGACATCACATGAGAACAAAGGAGAAATCGGACAAACTTAAAATCCACTAAGTCATGTCTTCTTCACCGACTCCAAAAGCTTGTGGTCTCATGAACAAAGATTGGGTTTTTAATAGCTTTTCAATAGTAATAATTAATGATGTGAAGGATCAACGACAATAATATCCTAAAAATTGGGTCTAATAATCCAAACGATATATATATTTGAAGTCATATATCACTAATTAAGAAACTAATATACATATCTTGTTAAACCTTAAAAGTATTAGTTCTCCATGTTTAATACGTAGCAATTAATATTAGCGTCAGCTAGAGCTGGCACGAACAAAAAATAAATAAAGAACGAGTAGTTAAGTATGGATATTGCAAATAGATCGAACACCATATCATTAATTTCGCACGACGTGGATATTCAAATGATCTACCTATACTGCTATACAGTACCGTCGGTACGCGTACGCATGCCATTTCGAGACGTATACAATTTAGTTTCTTCCACTTGAGGTTGATTTCAAACACGTTTATATATACACATAAATATGTAGAACATTTTTAAGATTCTATGATCATATAGATACGACCAGGACTTTTAAATATTCCAGAAGCAGAACATTGACACTTTTAATTTCTTTTTGAAACGTTGATATATAGTCCGCATGTGAAAACTAGCTCAGAACGTGATAGTATGAGTTATTGGTCGATTAATGTATTCAAGAATATTAATATTTGCTAAAAAAGTAGCTGAAGAGTGAAGAGAGGGTTGGGCATCTCGAGAGAGAAACTGAAGAAAACAGAAGAGAAAAAGAGAGTTATTTACTACTCTACTCAATGGTCCCCCCAATTTTCCTATCACTTTTTTGTTTTACCTGTCACGATTTTAATTACCTCTATTACAATTATCCCCAATAGTTATATTTCTACTTCAGTGTTACTTGTTGTATTGTGGATCTGGTAATGGTATACCGAAACAGGCAGCAAATTTTCACTTTCAGTTATAGTATCTTTGATTAAGTGGATCCACTAATTGACATCTTATTATAACACATATGAGCATGTAGATATCATAGTTGTTAGAAAGTTTAGATATGAAACACAAGTCTTATTTGGTATATCCATTAATGTCAAGACAAACATAAAAATGTTAGACAACAATTTTTACCCTTTTCTACTTTGGGATATCAATACATTTGAGAAATTAAATTGCAAATTATAATTAACAAGAATATGACTCATAAAAAGGTTAGAAATTTTAAATTAGTTTGATATAAAAATTGCATGCGTACTTTTTTTTCAATGTACTGTTCCTATCCCAAACACCAATCCCTATGCTCAATCCATATGGTAGATACTAGATAGTAACCCAACATAGATATATGTCGTAGATGGCCGCAGGCAGTAGTAAGCAAACCTTGTTTTACTATTCTGAATATATTTATGAGTCGTCCTTTCTTTGTTTATTTGTACGAAATCCAACTTGTATTATGTGAGTTTGTTGTTTTTGTGGAGTCCTGGATCATGAATTTGGGCCAAGAAAAGAAATATAGAGGGCCAACTGTGATGGAGGAAAAGCCCAATGGATACAATCTCTATATTTTTTAGAAAGCTGAAAACTCTTTGGAGAGAGAAGATGGTTTGTGGACTCTTTTTGGGGAATGTAACTTTTGTTTAGCTATATAAACTGTTCGTAAAGAAGTATCTCGTGTATACCGAAAACATGTAAATTAGGTTCTGTAACATGATGTGGTGTGTTGTTCTATAGAAGATAAATTAATAATTACATTATAAATAGATAAGATTTTTGGAACTATATATATATATATATATATATTACTACCAATTTATATATCAAAAAGTGAAAATATGTTGTTAAAAGTAAAAACCACAAAAATAAAACCAAAGCCGGTTGATGACTAGTAGTGCTTAATTTTGTTTTCTTATTTTTAAACAATAATGACCCCTGCAACTTGGTAATATATTGTCGTGAAGCAATGAATAAAAGATATACGTGGCGTATTCTAGAAGCGAAACGTGTCACAAATCTTATCACTTTTGATTATGAGAAAAAAATAGATTTGAATCTGTAACCAAAAAAAAGAAATACAAGTTGGCCACTACGGTCGATGGATGGCGTGTCCCACTTCTCTCTCTCGAATTTGTTTTGCGTCTCTTTAGGAGAATCCTCGATTCCTCCCTCTCCTCCTCTTCTTCAACAACACTTGACAAAAAAAAAATTCTTACCACGAGAGAGAGAGAGAGAGGTTTAGAAAATAACACATTTACTTTTAACTTAACAACCAAAAAAAAAAAATATTGATAATTGTTAGAACTTTGAAGTAGGGAGGGTACAACACATTGTAGAAATGTTATTGTTACCTAACCAAAATAAAATAAAACAAAAAAAAAAAATTTGGTTTGGGGGTGTCAGGGGGCCCAAGTCAGGCTGGATACACGTGGCAATAAAGTGAGCACGTTGATAAAATAAACACGTGTCAAGTTGTAGACGAACAAGTAGTAGAAGCCTACGTCTAGTCTACTACTACGCCCACTTGATGCCCTTTTCCACGTGGCGCGGTGGGTGGTCGTCTATTGTTTTTTTTTTTTTTTTGTTCTTCATAAATTTAATAATAGTATAAGGAAAAAGTTTTGAAAGAAGATAATCCGAATCATTCCCATATTTGTTGTCTGTCAACGAGAAAATCAATCACTACTATTTGTCATTTGATTATTGTAATTCAAATGGGCATATTTATTATTTAACTTGGAATTATGATTGGTTACATTAAAAAGCCAACTTGTGCTAGAAATAAAGTAAAGTATCCGTACTAACACATCGTCAACTATGCTTGTAATATAATTCATTAACATGATCTTTTCTTTTCTTCTTTTCTCTTTTTCCTACAAAATTATAAAAAATACTACAAATTGGTAGTACTACTACGGTTTATAATATGCATTTGGTGCTTTGTTTTTAAGGAAAAACCGAAGATTGTTTTCGTAGTCTCTCTCTCTCTCAAAGATCGAAAATAGAAAGTTCATAGCCTAACTAAGACGTTTCTCCCATTCCTTCTCTCTTTCGATTTTTTNTTTTTTTTTTTTTTGATTAATGGAGATGATAAGAAGAGGTGGTGGGATCCCCAACGGAGTCGTTCAAGTACCTAATCTTGCTGCTAACAATCTCTTGCACAAGTATTTCATCTCTAGCAACTATCTTTGTCAAACAACAGACTCTGATGATCAGAAACAAGAATCGAACAAGAAAGAAGTTCAAGAAGAGGAGGAGGAGAAAGATGTTGAGCTCACGTTAGGTCTTTCTCTTAATGGACAGTTTGGTACGGATCCGAGATCGAGGAAGAGGAAGAACTTTGAACTGGGTCGATCTTCTTCAATACCCCAAGGTTTCATTTTCGTCGATGAGCTAAGAAGATCCGGCGGCGGAGATATGCAGCGTGGTGCTAAAGACATGTTCCAGCTGGATCGGACACGTTCTCTGCCTGTCGTAACGGAGATAGAGACAGAGAGGAAGAGGATGCGATCGGAGAAGACGAGGACAGTTATGGAATCTCCGGTTCATCCTCTGACAAAAGATAAAAACAGAACCGCCGAGACAGAGGAACAGAAGGCGAGGGCAATCTTGGGATTCAAGATTCCTCCGACGAAGGAAAAGGAAGAGAAAGATCGGTTCGTTGTCCCTGGTTCTGTCAACGAGGGGAAGGGTAAAAATGCGAGGAAGAAGAATGTGCAAGTTTCGGGAATGGAGAAGGCGAGGAACATTCTAGAAGACATGCCGTGTGTGTCGACAAGAGATGTCGGAGCCGACGGGAAACGAGTGGAAGGGTTTCTTTATTGGTACGGAGGTAACAAGGAGGAAGTCAAGATAGTCTGTGTTTGCCACGGCAGTTTTCTTTCGCCGGCCGAGTTCGTTAGGCACGGCGGATGCACCGTGAGCGACGACAACAGTGGTGGTGATGTTGCCATAAACCCTCTTAGACATATTGTTGTTAAACTTCCTTCTTCTTCTTCCTTGTAGTTCATTTGCTAGGGTTAATCCCAAACTAATTCAGAGACTCGATTTCATTCTTTGTTTTTTTGAGTTAAAACATCAAAGTTGATATTGAAGATGAATTCAAACAGATTGTAAATACATTTTATAGACTAAGTTGTATTTGCATTGATCCATGAAGCATTCATAGAGTAATCTATTTGCTTGTTCCTCGGTCTTAAGGGGTTGCTTCTCTCCAAGCGTTATATAATCTGCAATTAACTATTTTTAAACCCCACAAAACTTTGTATTGAAAACAATTTACAAGTGGGAGAGATACAAAAAAATTAGCTACAATTCTGCTTTCTCATAGTTTTATGTATGTTCTGCTTTCCTTTAAGAGAGACCTAACAGAGAGATAGAGAGATTAACCTTCCTATGCCTTCCCCTTCAGAGAGACCCTCGAGAACCCCATAGGAAATTAAACCTCTCTTCTCTTTCTTCTTCTAACTACTACACAAACAGGTTTACACAACAACTGAGCAAATTTAAGAACATCAATAATAATCAGTGCTAACATGACGGAGGCTGTAGCTGCTTCAGCCGTCTTACAACTTGCTTCATCGTCGGTCTCGTCGATAGTAAATCCACCGTACAGACAACCGCTAAATGCAGAACCTCTACAAGATCATCATGAGGACCCGCGTCCCACAAACCCGCTGTGAAAAACTCCTTTGCCCTTCCTTGTCTCAACAGCATACAAGCCCATTGCACGATGTTGAAACCGTTACCGTACGACACAAACGACGGATCTAGTGCTTTCTTGTCTGAAAGGAGCTCTAGAAGCACCACCCCGTAGCTGTAAACATCTGCTTTATCCGACACTCGGCAAGTCATAGCGTACTCGGGTGCTACATATCCAAACGTACCCGCCACACCTGTTGTTGCGTGTGTTTCCGATGTCCCAAGCAATCTTGCTAACCCGAAATCTGATAAATAAGCGTTGCAATCATCATCCAGTAGGATGTTGCTCGGTTTAACATCTCGGTGAAGCACCCGTGGGACACATTGGTCGTGGAGGTAAGCGAGTGCTCGAGCAATGTCTAGGGCGATCTTGTGAAGAACTCTCCAATCTCTTGTGGATCTTTCTTGGATGAATTTCTCGAGGTTGCCTCCTGGGAGATAGTTGTAGACCAAGAACATCTCTGTTTCGCTAGCGTGATAACCAATGAGAGTCACAAGGTTCGGATGTCTTAGTCTACCAAGAGTTTTGATCTCTGCGTGGAACTGTTGCACACCCTGAAACCGTCCAATGGAGAGGCGTTTGATAGCGACGACCACATCTTGAGATATTTCTGCTTTGTAGGTCGCTCCAAATCCACCGTTTCCAATCAGATTGCTTGCGTTGAAGTTGCCTGTGGCTCTAACAACGTTGTCAAAGGTTATCGGAACTCCAATGTCCATGAACATAGTGACTTCTCGTTTCGTAGTGGCCATGATCTTTGACTTCGGATGCCATTTCCTTGTGTAGAAGAAGAGAATCACAAGAGCGATCAGAACCGAGAAAATAGCTGAAGCTGATGCGATTGAGGCGATCTCTAGCGAGTTAAAACCACGCTTTTCTGGCGACTCAGGTGGAGAGTTTTCAGCAGGGGAAGATGCGTAATCCTGCGTGATAGAATCTCCAGCAGAGTCTCGGGAATCAGAAGATGGTGTTGTCAGAGAAAACACATGGCAAGGTCGAAGATAGGGGTTTCCCTGAACAGTGCTGCATTTGGTCAATCCGTTGGTTGAAGGAACTGGACCAGACAGATTGTTGAAGGAAACATTGAAAACCGCAAATGTAGAAAAACCTGACGGGATTGGACCAGAGAGGTTGTTATTGTTGAGAAGCAGCACAGTGAGATTCTTCAAGTTGACGAAATCATGAGGAATGCCGCCAGAAAGATGATTTGAAGAGAGATCAAGAACATCCAAGGAATGTAACTGACCAAAACTCTGAGGAATTTGCCCTGTGAGGTTATTATTCGCAATCGATAGATATGTCAAAGCTGTCATCTTCTTCCCAAGACTTCCCGGTATCTGACCTTGCAACTGATTCCAGCTCAGATTAAGAGCAACAAGCGAACCTAGATCCCCGAGACTCGATGGGATTATCCCGAAGATCTGATTCGACGAAGTATCAAGAATCTTAAGAGAAGTGCACATCTTGTTTAGTCCTTCAGGAATCCGACCTGAGAGCCTGTTGAAGCTGACATTGACATAAACTCCTTTGAGTTCGTCACAGTTATCAAACAGGTTTCCTGGGAACTGCCCGTACAACTGATTCCCTCCAGCAGAAAATATGTAAGAGACTCGCTTCCCCAACCGCTCCTGTGCAAGTGGTATAGACTTGAGAGTACCAGTGAAGTTGTTGTCTGCGAAATTATGAAACACGGCCGGACCTCCATCACCTCCAAGATCCATTAGGGAAGTTCCAACTTGAGACTTCATGGTGAAGAAGGATAGATAAACAGATGATGGGTCATTGTAAGATTCGATAGAAAATTTGTCAAAGTAGACAACAGGAGGACAACGGGTTGTGGTACTGTTGAGAAACTCAGGGATGAAACCTGATAAGCTGTTTCCGCCAACATCAAAGACACTCATACAGGGGACTGAAATATCTTTGAGAAGCTCTCCCGTAAGCATATTCGAGCTCAAATCAAGAAGACGAAGGTTCCTACATTTACTAAGACCAACAGGAATCTCGCCTTTAAAGAAGTTCTGACCCAAATTAAGCATCTCCAAGTTTTGACACAAACCCCAATCTCTTGGAAATCTCCCTTCTAACGTAGCTCTTGGCACCCAAATTATCTTTAGCTTAGGAAGCCTAGTGATTTCCTCCGGAATTCCACCTTGATAGAAATTGAAATCCTCAGTCATCGAAGTTAAATCAGCGCCTGGAGGTAAATCTGATACCCCTCTAATGCTGTTAATGTCATCATACACATTGTACAGATTTGACAGCACGAGAACAGACAACGAAGAGCAGTTCCCGAGTTCAACAGGTAATGGACCACTAAGAGTGTTCCTAGAAACATCCAAAACCTCAAGCTTCTGAAGATTCCCAAACTCTAAAGGGATAGTCTCCTCCAATGTATTTATATACAACAACAAAGACCTTAAACTGCCACACTTGCCCAAACTCTCAGGAATCCTCCCAATCAAGAAATTACCAGACAAATCTAAATGCTCAAGCTTTCCACAGTTATCCCCAATATCTTTAGGTAAAGAGCCTTGAAGCCAGTTTAAAGGCAAGTGAACCACTCTGAACCTCCCAACAAAACCAGGAACAGTTCCATTCAACCTATTACCACCCAAATTCAAAACCTCCAACTTTGACAGATTCTGCAGCGAGTTAGGGATTTCACCTGAAACTCGGTTAAACCCTAAATTCATAACCCGCAAACTCCGTAACCCAGTAAACCGAACAGGCAATGACCCGGTTATCAAATTCCCTTCCAGATCAAGAACTTCAAGCTTCTCCATTCCCCAGATTCCTACAGGAATCTCTCCGCTAAACGAATTGAAAGGCAGAGACAGAACCCTAAGCTCTGTAAGACCCACGAGTACAGAAGGCAAATCTCCGACCAAAGCTCCATGATTTCCGGTACACTCCCTCCGGATACCAAACCCATACAAAGGAAACTTACCGATATCACCACAAGTGAAACGATTCCGACTGGTTTTGGAACTCCCTTTATCGCTTCCAGAGCCAGTAATGTTAAGAGACGTGACTCGAGAAGTCGAATCGCAAGATACACCAAACCAGGAGCAGTAATCTTCGTTATCCTCAACCCAGCTAGCGAGAATCGAACTAGGGTCCGACAACGTTTTCTTAAACCGAAGCAACACCGATTTGTCCGAGTCAGCTGCTAAAACAGAGAGACAGGTAGCAGCGAAACAGAGTAACCAGAGCGAGAATACAACGTTCGAAGGCATCTGTCTACGGAAAAAACGCCATTTGATCACTGAAGAAGGCAAAGAAGTCATCTTCGTAACTTATCCCCAAAAATGGTTTTTTTTAACACACAAAAAAAAACCCTAAACCCACCTTTGCAAAGTCTGCTAATTTTGCAATTGACGAGCAAAAAGATCCTTCCTTTTTTACTGGGCGATACAATCTCAAGCTCTCGACCCTTTAACCCTAATTTGGGGAGGGGGAAGGATGATGAGAAGCTTTTTAGTGAGAGAAACAGATGAAGCAGAGAGAAGAGAGAAGAGAGAGGAGAGAGAAAGAAAGATATGAGAATTCAACACTGTCACTGAGGAAGACGCGTTTTTTTTTCTTCTCTGTTTTTTTTTCCGTTAATAATAAAATATCTAAAATGTTTTTATTTATTTATGGAGAAAATAAAATTCTTTATGTGAATAAAAAGAGTTGGCTTGGCTCACTTTGCTTACTTCCCTATTGGCTAACAAACTCTTTTTATTCCATTTTTATATAGGTTTTTGAAACTATAAAATCAAACAATGTTGTAAAGTTATATTGATAACACACTAAATTAACATTGTAGTCTCTCACCGCATCAAATCGCAATAGGTACATGATTGATAACAGTAGGTAGATGCGAGCGAGATTATCTTATCACTAAATTTGAGGTCACATTTAATTATTATGAAATAAATTATGTTGAGTCATAATAAATGTAACGATCATTCAATCTCTACTCCTACTAATAGTATATACTTCCTCTGTTTCACAAAGAGTGTTATTCTGAAGATTTTTCTTTGTTTCATAAAAAGTGTCACTTTACAATTCCAATGCATTATTTTATATTTTCAATGCATATTTAACATTAGATTTCCTAGTTTTACCCTTAATCTATAACTAAATAAACTCATTAAATACTTATTAAATGAAGACATATTTGTATATTTTAATATTTTCTTAATTTGTGTGAAATATGTCTAAATGACACTTTTTGGAAACGGAGGGAGTATATATATATATATCTCCCCCAAGACGTATCAATCTCTCATCGACCAATGTTATGCTAAGATCTTGAAGCTATACATTTATTACAGATACATATATGTATATGGACATGCATATATATATATATATATATTATATTTCAAAGTTACTTATTAAAAGAAAACTTCATGATCTAGCACTTAACAATTCATCCTGCCAATGAATAATTTTAAAAATACATATTAAATGCATGTGACAAAGATGTGTTTCTTTATATAACAAAAATATTGAGAAATTGTAAAGTGAAAAAGGGACAGAATCGCCTCTTTTCAAGGATTTATAACTAAAGGAAGCTTCAAGATAAAGCAAAAGAAAATGTTTTTTTCTCAATATATATAAATTTATAATTTTGTCATGTACCCAACACATTAGCCAACATTTATGGGGATAAAAAGAGTTGAGTTATATAACCTTTTTAAATGAATAATTACAAGGAAAAAAAAAAGTTTGGTTTTCTTAGTGAATTATATCTGTCTTTTAGCTACTACTTATAAATAATACGTATTGAAATAAAGTAAACAATGAAATGTGGTCCTTGTTTGTATGCATCACCATGACATAAGAGTTATATCATCCATCAGCCGGTTTGTAACCAAATTCAATCGAGCCAAAAATGTGGTGTCAATGCTAAAAACTGGAACTCGATTTGGATCATCACTTACAAGTTTACAAAGAAGAAAAGGAAGAAGATGAAAATTTTAACTACTTCCACACGTACACACATCAGAAAAAAAGATGAAGAAGACAAAACGCTTATAAAAGCCTCATCTACTAGAAAAACCCGCATTTTGAAGGACATTGGAAGCAAGAGAACCAACCCATTCTCGAAGCTTTTACCGATTGTGTTCGAGACTCGAATTTTTCCGATCCCTCCCGTTGTGGTTGTGGCTGTGATTCCGGCTGCAAGTCAGTTAGCGTACTAGATTCTGCATAAGGCTGCGGTTGCCGTTGCGGTTGCGGTTGGGGCGGTAGCACCGGCGACAGAGGCAGCTGGTACTCGGGTCTTTGCTTGTGGATAACGTTCCCTTTGATTTCCATAGATGGCGTTTTGATAACGACATCTTCTTTTGGCAATCTGTACATGAATTCCAAAGAAAATAAATATAGGGTTTCGAAGGTTTCGTGCTTCCCAAGAAATCATCAGAAGAAGATGGATAGATTGAGATTTTGCAGAAAACAACTCACACTTGGAATGCGAAAGAGGCAATGCTGTTATTGCTGGTGTCCGAACGACAAGAAATGCTCGGGGAATGTGAAACTGTACTGGTCGAATCTTCTGGTTTATTCTCCTTGACAACTTCTACAACTTCTTTCTCCTTTGGAACTTTGGTTTCAGTTTCTACTAAAACCTCCGCTTCTATCATTTCTTCATATTCATCGTCGCTCTCGACTTCACTCATCTTCTCTTCTTTGTCATCATTATCATCAACCTCAGAGTCTGATATCTCGACCTGGTACGGTTCCTCCTCTCCATTAATCGTCTCTTTCTCAGATTCATTTGGTTTCTTTACCGGAGGAAGAGGAAGAGGAACAGGAACCGGGTTGTTTTGGGTTATCATCTCAGCCGATCTCCACCCTGAAGCAGCTCCGTCATGGATGCTAAACAAGGACTCGTTAGAAGCTATACTCCATTCCATCGGATTACCCGGTTTACTAGAGAAAACCGAAGATGGAATCCGGTTTGGATCATAAGCCTGATGTGACTCTCTCAGTTTCTGTGCCTCAGAAGCAGATAATGATGGCTTGGGAAGAGGAAAATGTCGGATATCAAAGTGTCCATCTGAAGATTCAGATGTTATCGATGAACATCGTGACGATGAAAATGAACAAATCGAATTATTCCATTGCTCTTCTTTGATTTCGGTTTCTGTTTCCATTGTCATCTGATTGAGAAATAAAAAGAAACAGAGCGCTCTGTTTCTTTTTTGTCTGATTGTATAAAACAGACAACTAAGGGAATTGAGAATTTGAAGATTTGAATCAACACGATTTGCACTGAAACTTATGAGGGTTTATTTTATCTTATTTATACAAACGTAACACTAACAACAAAAGAAACAAGAGTAACAAAAAAAACAAGTCTGAATGATGTTTGTTATGTTTGTTTCAGTTAAACGAAGTTAGTAACGAGATTAAGAGAAAACCTTAATTTAGTTTCTTATTTAAAATGTGTTATTTACTTACCTCTATTTTTAGCAAGAACATATTGTAAAGGTAAAAAACAGCTTACTATACCGTTGTTAAACATTCTAGAAGGTTACTATAAGAAAAGCATAGTTGTTAACTTGTTACTAACAAAATAGGAAACAATAGTACTACTAATATACTACTATTCGTTTTGTAAGAAACCAAAATTATTTAATCAGTTGATAAATTTCCTTTTTAATTATACGCGAACTGCGAACATAAGAATTAAGAAATACAATAACCTCAGCGTTTGAGAAAATAAAGATAAAAAAGGTACATCAGCCAAGAACAATGTATTCGGTTCAAGCCACAGAACTAGCAATGTCTTCTTCAGCAACTGACAGATGATAAACCGGATTCCGGTTTGCGTAGTTCTTGAATCTGAATGAAACAATATGTTTGAAAATTGAAGAGAGTTAGTAAATCTCTAAACCAAAAGAACAAATTGAGGAAACCGGTTAACGATTTGGTAGAATGAAATTGACCTTGGTTTGGTCAAAGCTAGGTGGAATAAGAGAACCGGAAGGTTTTCTGGTCCTTGCGAGAAGACCTTTAGTAACTGGAGACATCATTGCATCAGTTGGGCTTCTGTACCTGAGAGAGAAAGAGAAAAAAAAAACAAATTGATAAGTTTTAAGTACCAATCGATCTGGTTCAAACCGGCTATTTCACGTTAACCGAGTTATACCTCTCTGGGTACTTGAAAGCTATAGGAACTTTTAGTCGATCCGGAGTCCCGATTTTCTTCTTTGGCTCGTTGGTGGAAGAGGAGACTCGAGCAGAAGGAGGAGGAGATTCATTACTTCGGCAAGATTCCAGGAGCGGTGGAGGCGGAGATTCAGGGCTTAAAACGGTGATTTCTTGATGGTCGGGTTGGGTTTTGATAGGTGTTTCAAGATTTGGTTGTTGAGAAGACTCCATTAGAGAAAGAGAGATAAAGAACGATAAAATTGAGTGAAACGACGGATTCGGGTGTATGTTTAATTTATATGTGTGTGTATTTGGCTGAAAACATTACCGTTATAGTGGCAACGGTCGGATTTTTTTTGCATTATTTAAAAGTCTGTGTGGACACAGTGAGATTAGTGACCGTTTGTATTAAAAAGAATTAAAGGATGTGTATCAATACTTTTAGTAAAAAAAGATTAATTCAAAACCTCTGTATCTTGACTTACATTTTTAGAATATTGTTTTCCATATAAGTTACACAAATATGTATTATTCCATAATAAAGAAAATTTGAAACCTCTGTATATACATTTTAAAAAAATTTAGTAGTGGCTAGTGAAACCTAGTAGTGACTAGTGACTAGTGAGGCCAGGCCCAATAGAGGAGGTGTCATCGAGCAAAGTTTTCCGGCCCAGAAGATGAGAGAGAGAGAGTAGAAGGAAGGAACAGGGACGTATGATTGGACGGTGACATAAGCGACTGTAAACAGCACGTGAGGGGAAGCAGAGAGATTCACCGCTTGGTGTCCTTAAAAACGTCACAGAAAGAGAAAATAGAGAGAAGGAAGGAAGAAAGATACTGACACACAAAACTCTGAATCTGTTGGACAAAAGAAAAAAGAAAATATGCGTAAGCAAAGAGTTGTTTCTTGTTCTTGATATGACCTTAACACTATTCGACGACCCTCACTCACTCCTTTTTACCACTCTCTTCTTATCTTACTTCTTAATCATTTCATCTTTTGTTTTCTTATAGAAAAAAAATACAATACAAATATGATGATCTGTATTCAGTATTTTCAAACAGCAGGAGGATACGAAAAAGAGTCATTATTATGTGGCTTTAAATATCTACCATCTCATTTGCCAACTACTACTCCTGTGCTTCTTTAAATACCATCATTTTTTTCACTTCTTTTAATCATTTTCGAATTTTTATTTTCTTATTACAACGTTGGTGATGATACTTTATAAGCGAATCTGAATTATAGAAAAAGAAGAAAAAAAAAACTGCTAAGCACGGAAATAGAATCTTCTAAAGCAGTTGTCAGATCTTTCCCAAATAAAGGCTTTTACTTAATAGACAAAAACGCGATATAACCCCAATAATTCTCTATTAGAAAATTACGATTTTTAATAAAGAAAAAAAAAAAAAAACAGATATGATGTTATAAGTTGTTGTACTGATGTTGTATAGCGTTTGTTGGATATTCGTATGTATCTTAAATGAATAGATAAATTCATTCAGAAAACTGTATAAGTCCAAGATAACATTATATCATGGCTGTTGCTGATACGAGGCGAAGCAGTGTATATGGTGTCACCATTAATGGCTTCTTCTCCAGTAACTTCGCGTGTACGTAAATGATGTATGTATATTATTAACCTGACCTGAACATCCAATATTTTACATTTATCGACAGCATCCATAAATTACATGAATGGTTTATGTAGTCGTCAATAAAGGTACATACTTAAATGCGCTTGTCTAAGTCAAAAAGAGTTAGCTAGGTCTAAGTACTATCAAGTCGACACAATTATAACTTGAATACATAGAAAGAGAGAGAGAGAACAATATAAAGAAAAATGGAATTAGACTCGTTTAATTTTTTACCTGTCAATATTAATGCTCTACTCATCTCACATTAGCCACTTTTTGTGAAACAGAGGGAGTATGTTATAATTTATGGACAAGAAAAAATGTGTTACAGATTATAATACGAAAGGGGAAATTTATTATAATGACCTATGAAAAGATGGTCAAAGTTGTAGGTTTTTTAATCAGTAAAGAGAGAATACTTTTTGGTTTTTCTTCTAACATCGAGACATCAATTTCTTGCATGGGTCCAACTATTCAAAAACATACCAATTTATATTTTTCAAATGTTTATATATATATATATATTCACTAAAAAAGATTGTAACAATAGAGAGAGACCAAACATTATTGAGAGAATTTTAACTTTGATGTTTCGAGTTGTGATATTTTATTAAATACAAGGAAGGAACTATATCACCTAGGTGGAATTTCTTTAATAGGGAAAAATGGCTGGTCTTATACAAACTATATAAATAAATGGTGTCGAGGATTAAAACATACATGAGTTT
This sequence comes from Camelina sativa, assembly GCF_000633955.1. Taxonomy (NCBI): domain Eukaryota; kingdom Viridiplantae; phylum Streptophyta; class Magnoliopsida; order Brassicales; family Brassicaceae; genus Camelina; species Camelina sativa. Next base: position 247,406 of record NC_025699.1, on the reverse strand, counting down.
ATTTAACAGTTACTCTCTAATTCCAAGCATCTAATTCATATCATTAGACAAATGCTGTGGCAACATGCAAATGTAATCAAATAAGTACTTGCAAATCATCATTTAGTATTTTCTATCGTATCGTTTTAACACACTTGGCCATATTGTTATACTATCATGCATGTGGTGTATGACTGTATGTAATGGACACACACGATTGATTTAATGCTCTGTCATATCAAATAACGTATTTCCTTACTACTATTACAAGCTGGTGGTGTCATTGAAGTCATCATTGTATCTTCTTCCAAATTCATAAAGTTACTGTCACTGATAATATTGGTGGGCCATTTTTTCTTACCATCACCCATTTTTTCGCTATTATTTTTCTTCTCTCTCAAATATATTTTCTACATCAGAGCTTTGGAAACATAAACAACTCCATGAACCTACACCCCAAAAAATAAAATAAAATAAAAATTTCCAACCTAATAATGAAAGTAGTATCTGATTTTAAAGTGTAGTTTTGGTAGAGTGAAAATAACTTAGAAGTAGTGGACTAATGTGGATTAATTGGCGATATTTCTGTTTAGAGACAAATATTAAAATGTTACTCGTAATGTAACATTTGCATTAGGAACATAACATTTTAAATAATAATAAAATTGCAAGTGTCTATTTAATTATTTTATGCCGATTAAAAACATATTGGTTCAAAGTACAATCTATGCATATTGGTATCACATGAGTTAGGGATTATTTAAGTCAATTGTACTAATCAAACTGCCAAAACAATGGGGTTTGAAGTAAATATGCTAATAACTTTATTTGTTTCCAAACTATATATATATATATATATATATTTAATATTATTAAAACAATTTCAATGTCATTTGAATATTATCCTAATTTCGGCTATCTCACTCTCTCTCTTTCTCTATTTAAGGCAGGCAGGCTAAAGGTAGAACTGTAGAAGCCAATCTCAAAAGTCTCCGACACACTCTTTAGATTTTTCTCTTTCTCCTTCTTCTGGCCATGGCTATGGCAAAACGTGTAATAATGTTCACCACTCTCATGGCCATACTTGTAATGACATCTCAAGGAAGAGTTCAAACAGAAGGAGGAGAGAAAGAAGCTGAGGCAGACCGAATTACGTCACTTCCCGGTCAGCCTAACGTCACGTTCGAGCAGTTTTCCGGCTATGTCACCGTTGATAAACCCTCCGGAAGATCACTCTTTTATTGGCTCACCGAAGCTTCTCACCTCCCTCTCGCCAAACCTCTTGTAATTTGGCTCAACGGAGGTAACTTTTTTACCAAACCTTTTTTTTTTTTTGACAACAAACCTTTTTTTTTTTTTTATTCTTTTTGTGTGTGATTATTTTTGCTTTTATTTTGTTTGGACATTTATTTATTTAACGTATTTACTCAATAAAATTATAAATCTCGCTAGATCTAATTTTAGCAGACCAACTATCTAAATCTCTGTCACACTTCTTGAATGGGTTTGCAATAAATTCGTTTGTAAATTTTTTATTTATTCAATTTCAAACCACGCTTTATATCCATGAAACTGGATTTATCTTTTTTATTATATAGTATTTGTTATAATTAACTATATTCGGGTTTGGCCTACTGAAGCATGATAATAACGCCCTAACTACTTATGGAGACTCACCATTCGAGCCCATATTTTCTTTTCTCATATAATATCGATTATAAAAATACTTATAAGGAGTATATATTACTATGATTTTTGTCGAGGTTATACAACTTGTCATTACAATAATGCTATCTATGTACATGCATGCATTCAATAGAAGATGGTTGTATTTTCTTGTTAGATACGTATATATTGCTAGAAAAAGTTATAACATTAAATGCAAAATTCATTTAAACTACCATTGAGAGACGCTATTAAATACACAACTAATTTTTGGTCTCTTCTTTAATTTTTGTTAAATAAATAAATTCTCAACCTCTTTATCATTCATATATATTTTTTTCTTCTAGGGGGTAAAATAAATTACTCAAACCTCTATTAAATTTTAATAAATGTCTTTATGTATTATTAGGACCGGGATGTTCGTCGGTAGCGTACGGTGCGTCGGAGGAGATTGGACCATTCAGGATAAGCAAAGGTGGGTCTGGTTTGTATCTCAACAAGTTCGCGTGGAACTCAATCTCCAATCTCTTGTTCCTCGAAGCTCCCGCCGGCGTCGGCTTCTCTTACACTAACCGTTCCTCTGATCTCTTCAACACCGGTGATCGCCGTACCGGTATATTTACACAACCTCCCTCTACGGTTTAACTAAACCGATTTTTTTAGGTTATTGATGACTCTGTTTCTTGCAGCCAAAGATTCACTTCAGTTTCTTATTCAATGGCTTCACCGGTTCCCGAAATACAACAACCGGGAAATCTACATCACCGGCGAGAGCTACGCCGGACATTACGTTCCTCAGCTCGCTAGAGAAATCATGAATTATAACAAACGATCCAAGACTCCCATCAATCTCAAAGGAATCATGGTAATTATCGAAATCAAGATCCTCTGTTTCCGTTACCAATCGAAACTTTTTTGACACTCGGTTACGTTGTATAGGTTGGAAATGCGGTTACGGACAATCACTATGATAACCTCGGGACGGTGTCGTATTGGTGGAGCCATGCGATGATCTCCGATAGGACGTATCATCAGTTGATTAACACTTGCGATTTTAGTCGTCAGAAGGAATCTGATGAATGCGAAACCCTTTATTCTTACGCTATGGAGAAAGAGTTTGGTAACATCGATCAGTATAACATCTATGCACCGCCGTGTAACAAGTCAAGCGACGGTGGTGGTAGCTACACTGGTTCTTCTGGCCGCCGTAGTATGCGGCTCCCTCACCTTCCCCACTCCGTAAGAATCTATTATCTCCTCTGTTTCTTTTGGTTTGGTTCCGGTACACTTGTTTAAATTACTCGGTAGAGACGGTTCAGTTGTTTTAATGATAATGTATTACAGGTTATCTGTGGTTTAATTCGGTTTCCGGTTATTGGGAATAGGTATTGAGGAAAATTTCAGGGTATGATCCGTGTACCGAGAGATATGCAGAGATCTATTATAACCGGCCTGATGTTCAGAGAGCTCTTCATGCCAACACCACTAAGATCCCGTACAAATGGACAGCTTGCAGGTTCATACCAAAAATTTGAGAAGATCATGTTAATTATTTTTGCTGTATAGCTCGATATTAACTAGGATTGGTGGTATTTTGTGGCAGTGAGGTGCTAAACCGGAATTGGAACGATACAGATTCGTCGGTTCTTCCTATATACCGGGAAATGATTGCTGGCGGGATTAGAGTTTGGGTTTTCAGTGGTGATGTCGATTCAGTTGTACCAGTGACGGCTACTAGATACTCACTAGCAAGACTTAGCTTGAGTACCAAAGTTCCTTGGTATCCTTGGTATGTCAAGAAACAGGTATGTGTAACTCTAAAACCCCGAAGCTTGTTTGGTTCTCTCCGGTTTAATCAGGAAATCGATTTGAACCGAAAACGTGGATTTTAGGTCGGAGGATGGACGGAAGTGTACGAAGGACTAACGTTCGTGACGGTGAGAGGAGCAGGTCACGAGGTGCCATTGTTCAAGCCACGGGTTGCTTTTGAGCTTTTTAAGTATTTCTTGAGAGGCAAGCCACTTCCAAAGGCTTGAAAATAAATATATTTCAAGTCAAGAGAGATTGTTAACATTTGAAATTCATGCCCGAGAGAAAAGAAAATGTAAAGTTTGGGTTATGAGAGATGGTATTTAATTAAATCTAGTCTATTAATGACAACAAGTATTTAATCTATGATTGTTTTAGTCCATTTGTATTTTCTCTTAAGGCGAATTGCGAAGATCATGGTTGTGGAAGTTAGGAAAGGTAATATTAAAATTAGAATACAAGTGAAAATCTAGTAATACATTTTCTTATATGTGAAAATCTAGTAATACATTTTCTTATATGTGAAAATCTAGTAATTCATTTTCTTTTGCAAGTGCAAATCTAGTAATACATTTTCTTTTGCAAGTGAAAATCTAGTAATACATTTTCTTATATGTGAAAATTTAGTAATACATTTTCTTTTGCAAGTGAAAATCTAGTAATACATTTTCTTATATGTGAAAATTTAGTCATACATTTTCTTTTGCAAGTGAAAATCTAGTAATACATTTTCTTATATGTGAAAATCTAGTAACACATTTTTAAAGTTTAGTAATACGTTTTCTTACTAGATACATCTTTAATTAATTTATTCATGTGATAAAATCTAGTAATACATTTTCTTATATGTGATAATATCTAGTAATACACCAGTATTACAGTTTTCTATTTACTGTAAATCCCACAAGAATTGGATTTATGCACAAATCAAGAATTGGATTTATGCACAAATCAATAAATCCCACAAACCCCCTTATGTGTAATGGACAATTGTCCAGTTCTTTGTAAGCCGATATAAGGTTCGTTTCCAAGCTTACAGGAATCGTATGGGGACCAGACAAGATATTCACGGTCTTTGTTGGTTCAAGCGGAAATGGTTGTTCGACGCCGACGAACACAATGAGTGTCCCCGTAGCGATGTCACTCCTATCGATCTTGTCCAGCCTTGTGTATCGAATTCTCGTCCTTCGGATAATAAACTCTCCTGGCTTGGGTCCAAGGTTCAATCTTTGATCAGCGACGACGAGTTTCACAATAGTGCCGCTTTGTCTAGCTCGTCTTGTAGCTGCCCGGATATATTTTCCCGTTACTATAAGAGGACGAGAAAACATTACGTTGCGATTAAAGTATGCTACTTCCGCCGCCGTAGTTGCAAGGAGGCGTACAAGACTACTACCTTGCTCAAATCTTACGCAAGGGGGAGTTCCTGAACGAGGAATGGACGGGGTTACAAACCTACCACCTACACCGGGCTCTCCTCTCTTGGTAAACACTGAAACAATTCCCGAAGGTTCGTGATACGTACTCCAGAAATGGGTGGTCAAGTTTCTGACTGCGATGTCCGGGGTTGACATGCTTACGGTGGAGATGGTCATTCCTGCTTCGGTGGAAGGAACGTTATTCCCCAACGTGCAATGGAAGGTTGCTGAAAGGGTTGCACCATCCTCTTGGATTGTTCGTTCCATTTCTTCTAAGAAAATGCAAGGATTGATAAAAGCAATTGTTGAACGAGTAATGCTACTAGCTCAGAAATGATAATTAAGGAGGGTGAAACAAAGAACTTTATTAAGATTGTCAAAGATCGTCGAATTACAATGTATCCGTTATAAGCCGATCGGCGAATTACAGAGAATTGTATTCTCAAATTGACTAATAAGACTGAAAGCTAGAATTGGACTGACTCCAGATTCCTGCCTTATGATACTTGATGTCTTTTATGCGCTGCTCCTTCTGTATTTATAGTTGATGGGACGCTTCATCTTTCTACCTCGGGATCGATGTGGTATTGTCTTCGAACAAAGGCAGCGATCGTTTCTTAGCGGGCCCGCTAACTGGGCTGTCCGTCTCAAATGGGCCTTCTAGAAGCTTCGTCGGCCCAACTAGGGAGATTCGGTCAGTCAAGATTTCTAGAAGTTATGCTGACTATTTCAATAATGGGTCTGAGGGAAAGCCTGCTAAGGCTGGGTGAAACCCATATCTAACAGCAATTTAGAGAGAAAGAGCGATAAAGGAAAAAAAACGAAGCAAGAGAAAGAGATTGATATGTTTTTCTTGCTTCGATTTGCTGCATTTATATACAAGTTCTTCCTCACATTGACGACCTCATTATGCCTACACCAACAAATGAGAGTATAAACGTAGGTACATTTTAAAAGTTTTGGCCATGCTTTAGTTAAAAATTAAGAGTATAAAAACGTTTACGTGTTGTATAAGTGAATTGCATGCGCGCTCTTTTGCAATATCTAACTGTAACCGAGTAAGAATTACATTGTGCTTTCATTTTTTGATTGAAAATTTGGATAACTTGGAGAGATTGTTAATCAGCCTTGTAATAAAGTAATCAAACGTCGTAAAAGCCAATGAGTCATTTCATTTAACGTCCTCCTCATGGCTTACCCAAAAATGAAAACCACAAGTATGGACTACTGGGAGAGACATGCTTATTTATTTTCAATTTTTTGGTATTTTCCTAATGGAGAAATTTTCTTAAGCAAAAAGATTGAGGTTATAGAAAAAAAGTAATTAATGAACATAATTAGTAACTCTAACCGTAATAAAGCTAATGAATAAAATGAGTCATTTCCATTGGTTTTTCATTGTTATTTTATTTTATTTACAACAACAATAAAATATTGTTAAGTTCATTTGCTTTCTTATGATTCACAAGTCAAACTTCGGATCAAATTAGTCTAACACAAATCAATTAGAATTCGTTGTCCATTCATCCTGTCCTAATCTGACAAATTTTTCTGTAAATAAATCAAAACCTTTGATAACTCATGAAAAAAAAAAAAATATGGGAAGACCACATGTTGTGGTCATACCTTACCCAGCACAAGGCCATGTACTTCCTCTTTTGGGTTTCTCATGTTGCCTTACGTAACATGGAATCCTTGGTATATCAAGAAACAGGAATGTGTAGTGTAGCTCTAAAACCTTATTTGGTAATCTCCGGTTTTATCAAGAAATCGATTTGAACCGAAATTTTGGATTTAGGTCGGCGGATGGACGGAAGTGTACGATACGAAGCGCTAACGTTCGTGACGGTGAGAGGGGCGGCAGGTCACGAGGTGCCATTGCTCAAGCCACGTGTTCCTTGTGAAGTGTTTCTTGAGAGGCAAGCCACTTCTAAAGGCTTCAAAAAAATGCAAGTCAAGAGAGAGCTTTTTTAATGGAGTCTCAGACGTTAAAAAAATTTATGTAACAATATTGTTTCTTTAAAACATTTTATCTTTATCTTTATCTTTAATTATTTTTCTCATATATTCTTATTTTTAACAGCATTTCCATTATTTAATAATTAATTAAGATAATATTGTGTAGCCTAGTCACGAGTATTAAAGTTTTCTATTTAATGTAAGATGTATTCTTTTATTATTTTCATTTTGTTGTTTTGGGTTAAAGTCTATATTCTTTTTTAGGAGGTATTGGTTTAGAATTTAGAAATAATTTTAATGACTTTAAAAGTTATGTAAAATATGTTGTTATTCAATCAAGACTCTTTAAAACTCTTTAAAAATTTGGTGTTATTGGTTGTGGATTTGTAAAAAGTTATCTAAAATCTTGATAAATCTAGTGTTATTGGATTAAGAGTTTTATAAAGTCTTACAAAATTTTATGTTATTCAATAAAAACAAAAGAATCTTGGATTGTTAATGAATTCAAATGTTGTGTTATTGGTTTATGATTTTATATCATTTCATTCATAACAAAAGTCATGAAAACTCTTTCATCAAATAGAATTTTTTTGAAAGATTTTATGAAAGATTTTACAAGATTAGGAAAAACAAATCAGCAAGATTTAAAATAACTTCCTAAACAATCTCTTATACAATCTTTCATTTTTACTTTCTAATTTTCTATGATTTTTAAAATCAGCAAGATTTTTTTAAAAATAAAGTCATTAATTTCATTGTCTTATATTTGATTTTTTCTTGTTTATGTCAACAAAATTGAACAGGAAAAAGAAAATCATAATGATTTGGCAAATAATAATTAAGATAATAAATAACCTTAGATATACAAAACCCATAGACAGGTGTAACAAGCTAGTAGTGTTGGCTTTGGGCGTTTGGCTCTATAAAAAAGAGAAGTCCCATGAATTTCTCAAAATTGGTGATTTTGTTCTGAGTCTCTTTGGTAACACAACAGAGTATAGATTTTTTTTTTTTNTTTTTTTTTTTTTTTTTTACTTTGGGGAGAAGACTTCAAATGGGCCAAAGCAAGGACCGGACATCCAAGTGGTCAGAGATTTGTCCGGACCTGCTGCGATGTGTCTTGGAACGTCTGAGTTTCACAGATTTTAATCGAGCTAAATATGTTTGTTCGTCGTGGCACTCTGTTTCGAGAGGCTGCGTACCTAAACGAAATCAGATTCCATGGTTGATTCTATTCCCTCGCGACGACATCATCAACAACAACAACAACAACAACAACGATAGGAGTTGCGTGTTGTTTGTTCCTGACGATAGAGACAGAGTTCACAGAACGAGAGATCTCGGTGTTGACTTTGTGCGGAGTTGTTGTCTGGCTACGTATGGAAGCTGGCTTCTGATGAAGGACACTCGTTCGAATCTCAACATTCTGAATCCGTTAACCGGTGAGAATATAGTTTTACCAGTTACTTCAGACTATTACGTCCCACCTGCACCACCAAATTATGAGAGGGAAAGCATAGCTTGTCTTTGGATTGACGATAGAAGCAAAGATTACGTAGTTGTGTGGCAGGTGGATGAGGAACTGCTCCTTAACAAGAAAGGGAACAATACGTGGCGACGGATTGCTTATACTCGCTGGGGATATGGAACACAACTGGTTTACCAACACAAGAATCAGACGCTCTACTTTCACGGTTACACTATCAGGATCTGGTATTTATCTGGAGATGAACCACTAGAAGAATCTGAATTTTTTCCTCCAGCTTATTTTGCCATTTGGGATTTTATCACTGATAGATGGATAGACAAGTCTCTGAGAGAAGAGGAGTTGTTCGTGAGAGAGTTTCTTGACAGCGGACTATACATTGCAGTGAGTACAGTATCTGGTGAAGTTTATAAGATTGCTAATGTAGTGCAAAAGTGCAAAAGATGGCTCTTCCGCGTCAGCAAGATGAACCCTATAAAACTTCGTTGGGAAGTAATTGATTCCCTGGGAGATGAGGCGTTGATCTTAGACATGGGTATTACTGTTCTCGCCAAAGACGTGCCAGGGTTCAAGAGAAACTCAATCTACTTCAGTGGGCTTGATTATGACAGAAAAAATCCAGACCATATATTTGTCTTTGATCTCACAACCCAAGAGATTGAACCTTTACCTCAGTGTGTTTTCTCCTCCATACAATTCTCTGGTGCTCGATGGTTTCTTCCGGAGTTTTAGTTTGGTTTTACAATTGTTAGCGTAGATTGCTCATGAAGAAGAAGAAGAAGAAGAAGAAGAAGAAGAAGAAGAAATCTGATTTTGGAGTCTACACTAACAATAGTTACTTCCAAAGATGTGTTTTCCCCTCTTTTTCTGTTTGGTTATTTTGAAAAAAGGAAGCTCATTATAAGAGTTTTGTATGCTGGTTATCATAATTTTATATTTTACAATAAAGTAAGCTCATTTGCTCTCTCTTATGATACACAAGTCAAACTTTGGGATCAAATTAGTCTTGATTCCCATAGAAAAACGACAAAAAGAAAGTTCAATAATATAATTCGTTGTCGATTCATCCTGTCTTACTCTAAAATATTTCCCTATAAATGAATCAAAACCTTTGGATTATAACTCAAAACAAAAAAAAGATATGGTAAGGCCACATGTTGTGGTCATACCTTACCCAACACAAAGCCATGTTCTTCCTCTAATGAGTTTCTCACGTTACCTTGCAAAACAAGGAATCCAAATTACATTCGTAAACACCGAGTTTAACCACAATCGCATCATCAGTTCCTTACCAAAATCATCCCATGATGATTATTTTGTTGGGAATGGGATCAATCTTGTTTCGATCCCTGACGGTTTAGAAGATTCACCAGAAGAGAGGAACATTCCAGGGAAGTTGTCTGAATCGGTTTTGCATTTTATGCCTACCAAAGTAGAGGAACTGATCGAGAGGATGATCACGGGCAGTAGCGGTGGTACTGGTACGATCATAAGCTGTGTTGTAGCCGATCAGAGCTTGGGATGGGCAATCGAAGTTGCGGTTAAGTTTGGGATCAGACGTGCTGCTTTTTGTCCCGCCGCGGCTGCGTCTATGGTTCTTGGATTTAGTATTAAGAAACTAATCGATGATGGTCTCATAGATTCCGATGGTAAGAATAATAAACTTTTCAATCTGGTTTTGATTTTTCTTTTTGATGTTGTAGAACTACAAAGATGACTTATAAATTTATAGCTATTGTTTCTATATCATATATGCAGGGACTCCGAGTGTGGACAAGACAATTCAACTATCTCCTGGGATGCCGATGATGGAAACAGACAAGTTTGTGTGGGTTTGTCTGAAGAACAAAGAATCTCAAAGGAACATATTCCAACTTATGCTTCAAAACAATGAGTCAATTGAGTCAACGGATTGGTTGTTGTGTAACTCCGTGTATGAACTCGAAACGGCAGCGTTTGGATTGTGCCCACAAATATTACCAATTGGTCCCGTTGGTTGGGCTCAGAGTCTTGAAGAGGATTCCATTTCCACGTCACTAGGAAGCTTTTTACCTCAGGACCGGGATTGTCTAGATTGGTTGGACCGGCAGATTGCCGGTTCGGTTATATATGTTGCCTTTGGGAGTTTTGGGGTTATCAGCAACGCTCAGTTACAAGAGCTAGCAATCGGTCTAGAGCTTACCAAAAGGTAAAAATTTGGGACAACTTGCTCAACTCTGTGTGATTATTATTCACTAATACTAAGTTAAGTTGACTCAACAGGCCGGTCTTGTGGGTCACCGGCTCCGGTGATCAACAACCGATCAAAGTCGGGTCGTATCAGGTCAAAGTGGTGAGATGGGCACCACAACGGGAGGTCCTTTCTTGTGGAGCCATTGGATGTTTCGTGAGCCATTGTGGATGGAATTCAACTTTGGAAGGAGCCCAAAATGGCATACCATTCTTATGCATCCCTTATTTTGCAGACCAATTTATCAACAAAGCATATATATGCGATGTATGGAAGATTGGATTAGGATTTGAAAGAGATGGACAAGGAGTGGTTCCGAGGTTAGAGGTGAAGGAGAAGATCAATGAGATCATGAGAGACGGTGGAGTGTATAAACAACGAGCCATGAAGATTAAAGAGATCGTGATGAAAAGCGTTGCAAAAGATGGAATCTCTTATGAGAATCTTGATAAATTTGTCAGCTGGATCAAATCACAAATGAATTGATAAAGTTTAGCAATGCATGCATATTATTACAATGTTTCTAAAGAAAGATAAAATGCAAAAGAAATTAAATGTATCCAATTCAAGCTTTCAACCAAACATCCAACAACTTATTAGTGTGTGTATGAGAAAATTATGAAGAGAACAAAAAATCAAAACAGAGGATCTCTGACATTTCCAGTAGAGGATAAAGAGTAAATTGGTACATTTATTTTACCAGCGATGATGTGAAATTATGAAAGATACAGTAAGAAAAAACTCAAAAATAATGAATCCATCATCACCTTGTTCTGCTCTCTCCGCCGCCTACGGAATCTCCCCGTGGGCGAACCTTGCGGTTCTCTGACCGTTGTTTCAGAGACTTAGTAACGGTTCCAGTAGGTTCTGCGTCTGAACTTGTTGTAGTCGGGCAAACCTTGGATTGGACCAATAGCTGAGATGGCAATGTCCTGCACATAATCACATAAGCATTCACTTAATCACTCTTGGGTGTTGTTGTACTCTTGTTTAGCAGTCTAAACTCATTATCTCTTTTCTTTTTCTTGCATTTAAAGAAGCCTGGAGGATAGAGAAGGAGAGAAAGATATAACTTACCTTGTCATACATATATTTGTTGGCAACACGTTTTACCGTGCTGGCATCAACAGCATCAATCCTAGCAAAGAGTTCAGCGATTGGGATTCTACGCCCATAGGTCAGCAGCTGCACATATCACAGGAAATGATGCGTTTTAGAAGATAATGGTGTTCCAGAGCGGAACATAATGGGATGCTAAGGTTTGTTATCTTTGACCAAGCAAAGTATAGACTTCTAAAAATTATAAATTTACAATTTACAAGGTTCTATCAAGTTGCTTCTATGATTCAAGGCATACCTGACGACCAATATCTTCAGCAATTGGGCTAGTTCCATCCATGTGAAGTAACAATGATGATTTCAGCTGCAGAGAAATTTTAAATCAGTTGGCATTAAAAAAATACAGAAATAAATGAACACAACAGATTTACACATGTAACTAGCTAAAGCTAAATCTCGGGAAAGAGAGACAACATTAGTTGGGTGTTAACCTGATTCCGTGCACGTGTCACATCAGCGTCTGATACTCGGTAGGCCAACTTGGTTACCTCATACATAATGGCATATGATAGATCATCTAAGCAATCGGCCTGAAAAAGTAGCAGACTATATGAATATGCTTATATCGATGAAATTAAACAAAGACTCAAAGAGATAACAGCTAAGCTAGCTATGGAATTCTGGGTTGACCTTAGCAACTGCATAAACGCCGAACAGTCCAGTATCCTTGTAGTTGGTGTTAAATGCCATTATGCTTTCCGCTATTTCATTAATGGCAACCCTCTGGGTCAGGTCAGAACTGCACACAGAAATATAATGTTCATCAACACATTGCAAAAGGAGCTATTCTTTGAATCCATGGCTAGAAATAATAGCCAGAGAGCAAACTCACCCCACGTGTTTTCCCCCACCAACATTTTTGTTCCAAGAACCCAACATAGTTTGCATAACCATAAGAGCAACGGAATCTGGATCTGTCCAAGATGCTCCCTCAAAGGCAACAGCAAATTGTGCAAGGGGTAGGTCGTCATCAATCATTCGGACCTGCCAAGAATTTCAAGGGTTAGAGATTTAAGAAAGAAAGAAAGAATACTGCTTAAAGAGAAGTAGCAATCATATAAGTTGTGTCTTTACCTCAGAACCAGTAAAACTAGCAGGTTCATTGGCAACTAGTTGAGAAGTAGATGTTGGATCAGATGACAACTTTGTAAATAGCTTCTTCACTTGCTCAACAACTTCCTCATGATTAACAGCTCCTGCAGCAGCAATCACCTGACATGTTTTGGATGAGCCAACATAAGAATCCTAACAAATTCAATAAACCGATTGTAGGAAATGATAAAGAGGTAACCAAAATTAATACCATCCTGGAAGCTGTGTAGTGAGTCTTAATGTAATTCTGTAGGTCCTCTCTGGTGATCGACTTGACGTTCTGAGCAGGCCCCAAAATAGTTCTTCCAAGGGGTGTATATTGGAATGCAGTAGCATGTAAATGGTCAAGAACCACTTCATCTGTTTGTCCCTCCACCTACGGCCACACAAATTACCAAAAGCTACACTTTAGCTAAGTAAAGTAACAAATAACTCTAATAAAACCTATGACTATGCCAATTAAACCTCAAAATATGAATGAGTAAGCCACTACAAGCTTAAAAAGAGGTAGATCAATTAAGAACATGATAAAGTTTTCATTTTTAGGCACAAGAGAAACAGAAACTAACGGTATTGATCGAGAACAGAGCAAAAAGTTCGAATTTTTAAGTAGACAGATAAATAAAAAAGCAAACCTCTTGCATTTCCCTGAGGATGACATCACGTTCCCGGTTGATTCTACCTTCCTCGAACTTGGAGTTCTGTAAGATATCAGCCAACACATCCAAAGCCTGGTTCACATTCGAATCCAACACCTTTGCATAGTATGTGGTCTGTTCCCTAGATGTATACGCATTCAAATGACCACCAATATCTTCGATCTCTTCCTCCAACGCCCTCACAGTACGCCTCGACGTGCCTTTGAATATCATATGCTCCAGAAAATGAGCTGTTCCGTTTGTCTCATCCGACTCGAACCGAGATCCAGCGTCGATCCAGACTCCAACGGTGGCGGTCTTGGCCGAGAGATTGGACTCAGTAGCGACTCTTAGACCATTGGGCAAGGTTGTGACACGTGTCTCCGGAGCTGACAAGATGTGGTTGTGCGAAGCTAGGATCGGAATTGGCGATGCGTATTTAAGAAACCTCTTGTCCGGATTCTCGAGCTTCTTGATCTTACTTTTGATAAGCTCGGCTGCGTGATCGTATGGCATAAGATGCGGCGGCGGCGGGGATGGAGTCGCCGGAGATGTGGAAGCCGGCGCTGAATCGATTGCTGAAAACGATGAGGAGGATCTTGTCACTTGATTCAGAGACAACCGCCTCTGAGATCGGCGTGCTAGGGATAGTAGATGCTTCATCGCCATTGCTGATGATGGCTTTCTCTTTGCTCTTCTCTCTCTCTGGCTCTCCTCTAGGGTTTGATTGAAAAAGCCAAAAATGGCAGAGACGACTCGAGATGCGAAGTAATAGCCAGTGGTTATGTGATTATGAAACGACGACACTTTAAGACACTACCAATACGATGTCGTTTTCAATAGAAAATACTAGTCAACTAAATTTAAAAGGCCGTATTAGGCCCATTATTATGAACAAGATTGGGCCATGAGAAGGGGTCCGGGTTTAAGACCCGGATTCGAGAAAACCCTAATTGAAAGAGAGTGAGCCGTATATAAAGAGTTTGTTAATGGAGATTGAAAACCCTAGCCTTTGCGGAGAGACAGAATAGTGAGAGAGTTGGGAGAAACCCAGACGAAGATCACGCTTTCTTAATCTCTCGTTTTAGCTATGGCGACTGGTAAAACTGTGAAAGATGTCTCACCCCATGACTTCGTCAAGGCTTACGCTTCTCATCTCAAGCGATCTGGCAAGGTTAGTAGATGAGTTGCTTCCAAGTTCTTTCGTGTTTTTGAGTAGAAATGATCTACGCCTTTTTTATTTGTCAACTTAAATTCTGAAATCAGAAATCTTTCCTTGAATTGAATCAGCCCTAGTCTTCACATTTATGCCATCTGCTCGTTTTTGTGTGCTTTTGTTATAATTAGTGTTGTGTTGAGGTTGTCGTAATAATCATTTACCTGCGAAGAAATGTGAGATTGTAAATAAAGCTCAAATTTTGATTTTGTAATAGCTCAGATTGTATGATGTCTCTTGTTAGCTTATTTTGTTTGTTGAATCTATTGAAATTTGTATCTGTTTACAATAATTGAAACCTAAGTTAATGTTAGTAATTGTTTCTAGACACACCTTTACTGTTTAGTCTGATACAAATGCTTTGAACCCACAACGTAATTCTTATTAAGGTCTTTTGAATTGAATGAAACGTCCTTAGTCGTTTTTGTCTATCTCGAGATCATAACATAATGTCTATTGTTTGTTTTCAGATTGAGCTTCCCCAATGGACTGACATTGTGAAGACCGGAAAGTTGAAGGAGCTTGCACCATATGATCCAGACTGGTACTACATCAGAGCTGGTAACCTCTTTTTTTTCTCTCCTCTTGTCTCTGTATTTCTCAATGCATATAAAGTTTTCTGATGAGAACTCTTGTTATGTAGCATCTATGGCAAGGAAGGTTTACCTTAGGGGAGGTCTTGGAGTTGGCGCTTTCCGTAGAATCTATGGAGGCAGCAAGAGGAACGGTAGTCGTCCACCACATTTCTGCAAAGCCAGCGGTGGTATTGCCCGACACATCCTCCAGCAGTTGGAGACAATGAACATTGTTGAGCTCGACACCAAAGGGTAACATTAATGACTTTAAACATCTTCTCTTTAGAGATCTTTGAACAATGCTAATAGTAACACTTTTGTTCTTCTCTTCAGAGGAAGAAGAATCACTTCCAGTGGCCAACGGGATTTGGACCAGGTTGCTGGCCGTATTGCAGTTGAACCTTGAAGATCTTAATGTTCTTTTTTGTTCTTCTACTACTTTTCAGGCCATTGTGCTTTTAGTGTTTATCTTTACTTTTATGAACTGTTATCATCTCTTGCTGAAGACTGCACTCTTAATGTTCAAAGATTTTAAAAATTTTGGTGGTGGCTTTGGACTTCGAAATTTATGTCTTCCTCCATTTTGTTGTTTTTGCGTCCGAGATATCTTAACCAAAAAACTAACAGAGCGCAAATTGGGGTAGACGAATCTTTAATAGTTTTAACCAGGTTGATTGTAATGCAAATTCTAATCATCATATTGCCAACAAAAAAAAAGCCATTTTGGTTTCTTGATGAAGTAATGTAGACAAAAGAAACGATCACTAAAGAGATCATAATCTGTGTGTGAGACACGGTTCTTTTTTTGGATCAGTAGAATGTTTGATGTGCAAATTGAGTCTTTAGATGCAAGTTTCAATCATTATAATATCTAAATGGAACCGAGGAAACCTAAACTTGCAAGTTGCAACTAATTTGGTTGCGTCAAGGAAAAAAGTAAGGTTCTGTTCCGAAAGAGGGGTGATATGGACAAGGAACAAGATTATTGAAGAAATGTGCAAATTGAATGAAAAGCTTTTTTAGAGGTCTTGCTGTTTGAAGAGGTCGCTCATGTAAGATCCAGTGTCGCTCCAAGACGATAGACTGCACCATGTTATCTTCTTGTGTTGCGGTATATTAAACTTGAATTCTCTGGGTATAGTCGGGTGCTTGTTCGACCTTTAAAGAAGAAACACAACAACACTTGATCATCTATCAAGAAGAAAGCAAAATTCAAGAATGTCTTTTTCTTTACCTTTTGGGAACGAATGGCCTATTAAAATATGGCATTGGTTGTGCCTTAGGGACCAACTCTTTCCTTAGCCTTCGTATCTCTTCTTCTTCTGCTAGCTAAAGAAACCAAAAAGCGTGTCATTCTTTTATATTTGATTACATAAGAAGCACACGGAGTTTCTTCTCATGTGCATACCTTTCGCTGCCGTTCTCTATCTGTTTTGTATTGCCCTATTAGGTTTATCTTCTCCGCAACCTGATACAATGATACAATGCTGGATTTAATCATACAAGATCCACAAAGGTGAAGGCAAATGGCTGAGCATCAGCATTATATATAGAAATTAAGACTCTGCTTGTGGTAGATGAGTTCAGGCCATAACGAGAAACTGTAACATGCATAACTCTCAACTATGGACAAGATATGTGTAAAATAGTTTTACCTGGTAATCAAATTCCGCTCGTTCCACTGCTCGAATGTCTGAATGGAGCTTCAAGTCTACTGGTATTGTGATGTCTTTCACATGAGGCTTAACCAAATTCTGAAATCAGAGAGAAACATTACAGTGTTAAACAACCTTTCGAGTACAGAATCATCTTCTTATGTTTAAACATCCAAAAAATATCTGGTTTGATAGAATGTTAATGAAGAGCAGAGGGGCTCACCTCAGGTTCATCAGTTGTCAAGGGAAGACCTTGAGCTATAGGGATTCTCATTTTTTCCTCCTCCAGTTTCATCTCTTGTAGCTTCTTTATAAACTCTTCTTCTTTCATTCGTCCCCGTTCCTGCGTAGACATAGACCAACAATCACGATTCAATAACTATCATGTCCGGAAAAAGCTATTCTCATGTTGTTTTGCCAAGTTTATACCTCAGTTCTGAGTTTGAATGGCCTCAAAGAGGTGACTTTGATCTGCTTCTTCTTCGATCTTCTACTCCCCACTGATGCAGAGGATTCCAAGCTCTGTCACAAATAGATAGTCAAACTACATCAACCATTCAAGGAGAGGATAAACAAAATCATATGCTGCATCGAACTAAACACATACATTTCTTCTGCCCCTGCGGCCACCATTTGAGTTTAGACTTGGAACACTACATCAAATCAGACAAATTAGAACCAAGTATGCATAGGATCAACAGTTTCAATAAAACCTCTATCTGTATACCTATTGTCCCATGATGAAGAAACTAAGGCATGAGGCTGTTCTAGTCCAAGATTCGTAGCTGTTAAAACCAAATCAGATGGAGAAAACAAAGAACTCCAAGTGACTTCATCAGTCTCAGTTTCTGGACACTTAGGAGGCTTCTGCTGACTCATCATTCCAGGCAATTCCCATTTCAAAGGTTTCTTAATCTGGTCTTCTTCCTTCTTATATGTAGAAAATGGGAAGCAAGTAAGCTTCTCAAAAGCTTTCACAAGATGCATCACTTTACCATATTCAGGGATACTCATCCTCGCTTCTTCAAGCACCTGTTCTCTTCTCCTCTTCATCAAAGCAACTCCAATTTCATCATAATCTCCAACTCCGACTTCTTCATCTCCGTCGTCCAAGTTACAACTGGATTCTCCAATCTCTGGTTCAGATTTGAAGAACTCTTCTTGTGAAGCGCGTAGAGTCTCATACGCGATACAAACACATTTCTTAGAGTTGGAATTGGTCTTAGCTCCACATTTACAATCCACAGAAACCGAAGGATCCGTCGTCTCCTTCGTAGAGTTCTTCTTCTTCTTCTTCTTAACCACCACGAATCTCCTCTCTCTGATCCGGTTCCGCGGTGAGAAAACCGTCGGATTAGGCTTCGATTTCGGATTCTTCTGCGAAGATTTATTTCTCGATTTCGCGAGTGGAGTCGAGTGTGAGACGACGATGTTAGGGTTGGAATTCTCGGAGAATTTAGAAGTATCTTCTTGAGAATTGTTGGATTGGAAAGTGATCGGATCCATCAACGGAGTCTCGTGTTTAGCATTCTTCAAATTCGTCGATTCCATCGGAGATGCGAAATTAGGGTTTTGTCTAGAGATTACGGAAGAAGAAAGAAGAATAGAGAGAGAGAGGAGACAGAGGAGGAGGGAATTGGGTGATGCAAAATCTGACCGTTGCGACTTGTTAGGAAGACTCTCTCTTGTAACGGTTTAGTGAGTCATTCATTTACTGGATTTCGCGTAATCACGACGGATTAATTGCTTAATTTCAAACTTTTTGTGGTTTTAACGCTCGAGAATCTAAAATGATTTGTCAATTGGGTTTCTGGCCCAAGCCCAATCCAAACCGATTAAAACGGAACGGCGTCGGTTTTAACTTGGTTATATTTTATTGTCAACCAAACATAGTTTAATGTTGCAATTTAACTTTATGAGTTGTACATATTTATATAGCTTGAGAAACACTTTAAAGTTGGAAACAAAGAAAAAAGAAAGAAAAAGTAATGATGCTGGATTTTGAAGCATCTTTGATCTCAAGTTTGCTTTTGCAGAATCCACCTTTCACTTAACTAAACTAATGTAACACCGAACATATTATATTAATCAAATATATACAAAAGAAAAAAAAAATTACATGTTAGGCAATTACTACTAATATTTACGTGTTAAAAAGTTTGTTGTTGCCTTGTTGGTTTAGCTCTGCGGCTAAGTTAGCACTGCCAAATTTTGTGATCCCCTATACTAGAGAGATTAAAATTTTAACTCCCCCTAATTTAATTAGAGAAAAAAAAAAAAGTTGAAGGAAAAAAAAAGTAACTAATAAAGTTTTAGGAGCCACGTTATGGGAGTCTTAGGGGCATTTACGGAAAATCATGACCTATATAAATCAGCTTCTTCATTCTGATCACCGTCACAATTAATTTCCCCGCAATTCCATACACATTCCCCACCACCACCACAGTGTGAGGAGCGAAACCTGAAAAGTTACGTAGCTCCACTCCTCACTCCTCCACATAAGGTACGATCAACGGACGTAGCTTCTCTCTTGTAATATGAGATCTTCCTTTTAGGTTTCCGCCATTTGATTAATCTCTCCGTTTAATATTATTATGTGATTGCCGTCGATTTGGATCTCAAATTCGTCTACCTTTTTTAAATAGAATTTTGGATCTGATTGCTTGTGTTGATATTGTTGTGCTCCGGTTCGGTTTGCTGTGTGATCCGCGAAAATTCACATAATTTTGCACTCTTTTCTTCGACTCTTCCTTAAACCGGTGGTTTCATTCAATTGCATGTAACCAGATCTGTGATTTTTTTTATAAGGTTCGTGTAATTTCCAATTTGTTTATTGCTCTACTTGAATTGCTTATGGGGCTAAACCATGATCATGAATTCCTCATTTGGTTTTACATGAATTCTCTATCTTCAGTTTCTTTACTGTACCGGATCTGACTTACTTACTGCATCCACCAAACTTGTTTAGTTTTTTTGAATACATAAAAAAAGCTATATATCTTGCATCTCTGTTTCTCATACATTTGCTCTAATTCTCGGATCTGACATGCTGATACCAAATCTCTGAATTTATGTTTTTTCTTTGCAGATTAAATAAAAAATGGTGAAGATCTGCTGTATAGGAGCTGGGTATGTTGGTGGTCCAACTATGGCCGTCATTGCTTTAAAATGTCCTAACGTTGAAGTTGCTGTTGTTGATATCTCTGTACCACGTATCACTGCTTGGAACAGCGACACGCTCCCAATCTATGAGCCAGGTCTCGATGAAGTTGTCAAGCAATGCCGTGGCAAGAACCTTTTCTTCAGTACTGATGTTGAGAAACACGTCAGAGAAGCTGATATCGTCTTTGTCTCTGTCAATACCCCTACCAAAACTCGTGGTCTTGGTGCTGGTAAAGCTGCTGACTTGACTTACTGGGAAAGCGCTGCTCGTATGATCGCTGATGTCTCGGTTTCAGACAAGATTGTTGTTGAGAAATCAACCGTTCCTGTAAAAACCGCTGAAGCCATCGAGAAGATCCTTACACACAACAGTAAAGGAATCAAGTTCCAGATTCTCTCTAACCCTGAGTTCCTTGCTGAAGGAACTGCTATTGAAGATCTTTTCCATCCTGACCGTGTTTTGATCGGTGGTCGTGAAACCCCTGAAGGCTTTAAAGCTGTTAATGCCTTGAAAGATGTTTATGCTCAGTGGGTTCCAGAAGATAGAATCCTAACTACTAATCTCTGGTCTGCTGAGCTCACCAAGCTTGCTGCCAACGCATTCTTAGCCCAAAGAATCTCATCTGTCAATGCTATGTCTGCTCTCTGTGAAGCCACTGGTGCTAACGTCACTGAAGTCTCCTTTGCTGTTGGTAAAGACTCTAGAATCGGTCCCAAGTTCTTGAACTCCAGTGTCGGTTTTGGCGGCTCCTGTTTCCAGAAAGATATCCTCAACTTGGTTTACATCTGTGAATGCAACGGCCTCCCTGAAGTAGCCGAATACTGGAAACAAGTCATCAAGATCAATGACTACCAGAAAACCCGGTTTGTAAATCGCATTGTCTCCTCAATGTTCAACACAGTTTCCAACAAAAAGATTGCTGTCCTTGGATTCGCCTTCAAGAAAGACACTGGTGACACGAGAGAGACTCCAGCCATTGATGTCTGCAAAGGTTTGTTAGGAGACAAAGCCCGAATCAGCATCTATGATCCACAAGTCACTGAAGAACAGATCCAAAGAGACTTAACCATGAACAAGTTCGATTGGGACCATCCACTTCACCTCCAACCCATGAGTCCAACCACTGTGAAACAAGTCTCAGTCGCTTGGGACGCTTATGCTGCCACCAAAGACGCCCATGGAATCTGCTTGTTAACTGAGTGGGAAGAGTTTAAAACACTTGACTATGAGCGGATCTTTGAAAATATGCAGAAACCAGCGTTTGTCTTCGATGGAAGAAATGTTGTTGATGCAGAGAAGCTGAGGAAGATAGGATTTATTGTTTACTCTATTGGTAAGCCATTGGACCAGTGGCTCAAGGACATGCCTGCTCTTGCTTAGCTTTGAGTTTTATTCTCAAGATTTGGATTCCTTTTTCTCTATATATATGTTGGTTATATCAAATAATTTGTTCTGTTTCTTTTTGATGAGACATTTTCCAATACTTTTATCATATGTTTGGTTAGAAAGAGAGACTAGATTTGGTTATTATCGCTAACCACCTTGTACGTTGGATATCAAACTTGTAAGCTTCTCAAACATTTTCAATATATAAACCTTTTACTGTTTCTGATTACTATTTATTGCCGGATTGAGGAAGATATAACTAAAGATGATTGCAATAAAAAAAAACTGTTAGAATTTTCATCGTCCACTCGTATATATAAAACAACCTGCCCTTGAATCCGGCAAAAAAGAGAGAGAGAGAGAGTATGATGATGATGATAAGGCAAACGTCGAGAAAGGCTTATCTAGGGCTACGGGCGTCTCCTTTAGGGTTAGGGCGTCGATTGTACCACGAGAATGTGATCGACCACTTTGAAAACCCTAGGAACGTCGGATCCTTCAACAGGAACGACCCTGACGTTGGCACAGGATTGGTAGGAGCTCCTGCCTGCGGGGACCTCATGAGCCTCCAGATTAAGGTCGATGATTCCGGTCAGATCATTGATACTCGATTCTGGACCTTTGGTTGTGGCTCTGCTATCGCCTCTTCTTCTGTCGGTATGTCTTCGAATCAGAGTTTTTAATTTTGATCTATTCGTTAGTCGCTCATGAGCAGAGTCGATCAGAGATAAGTAGGCAAGTTTTGATTTGTATGTTTTTTGGTTTGTTTGTTCAGCTTCTGAATGGATCAAGGGCAAAACCATAGAGGAAGTTTTGACCATCAAGAACGCGTAAGTGCCCTATTTTTACAATCTGCCAAAGCATGTTTCTGTTCATGTCGCTCAAAGAGATTAACAATATCTATCACCATGGTTGTCATATCTAACTCTGTTTCAGTAGTTGGAATATCTCAAGTCTAGTGATAAGTAAGTTGAACATTTGGATGGATGAGTAATTTTGTTTAGGAATTCTTAAATTCGCAGGGAAATCGCAAAGCATCTTAGGTTGCCACCGGTCAAGCTACATTGCAGTATGCTTGCAGAGGACGCGATCAAGTCCGCGGTCAGAGACTACAAGGAGAAGCAAGCAAAGGCTAATGCTGCCACTGAAGGAGAAACTGTCGAGGCCTGAATCCACTATTAATACTATATGCCGCATTGTGCTGTTGTTGCTGCTGCTGATGAAATACAAGTTGCAAGGAGAGGTGTGTTTCGTTTGGTTGTTTTATGCTTACCTTTCAATTGTTTTAGTTAAGTTCTTTGAATAAATAGCTGAGCATGTTTATTAGCTATTGATTAACTCAACCGAGTCATTCTTCTGCATTGTGAGAGTCATTCTTCTGCATTGTGAGTGATACTTCTTTCTTTAGTGTTTTATGAAAGCTCAAAGCCTAGACACGTCAAACTTAATTTCTAGCTGAAACAAAAAAGTTCTCTTTCACTTCTTATTATAGGCTAAAAAGCCGAAGTTACGAAACTAGCCCTTTCTTCCTTCCCTCGCTCTCACACACACTTGTTGTCAGTGCTGCTTATTGATTCTCCTCTGTTTCCCCACTTTCTCTCTTGCTCCCTCTCACTCTCTTGCTTTCTTTAATCCGAATTTTTCAGAGCATTACGTATCTTTCTTTGCCCCCAACAGTTACTGCTCTGTCTCCGGCGATTTCTTTTGCCTTTCCTCCTGAAAGGTGACGGCCTTTGTAGCTGTTTCTACGCTCATCTTTCTTGGGTAATGAGCGTAATCCTCTTCGCCCTCATCTCTGCTTTCCAACAAGCTTCGTTTTAATGGAAGACCATCATCAAGAATTTGAGAAGTCCATCTTCGAATTCGTACCTAACAAGCTCAGAAACTCTCTAGTTTCGAGAAATCGCAAGATGAAGAATGGCTTCAGAGACTCTATGAGTCACTACGAAGAGCTCTCTAGCTCCTACGGATTGAGGAAGAACCCGAAGAAAACCCAGAAATCTCTACTCGTTCATCCAAGGACGAATAAGAAGAGTTTGATTCGATGCAGAGAGTGTGGGAAAGGGTTTCTTTACGAGAAATGTTTGCTGAATCATCGCCAAGTGACACATTCTGAAGAATCTGTGAGAAGAAGTTTGTTCTGTAGCTTCAGTGTTGTGCAGAAGAGAAAGAGATCGAAGAGAGTTTCCAGGTACAAGAAGAAGAGAACTCCATTCTCTGTTTCTTCTTCTTCTTCTTCTTCGTTTACAATGTTTCCTGTTTCTGTGGATGATGATGGGGAGTTATTAGAAGTCGCTGAGTCTTTGATTCTGTTGTCTATGAGTGGTGGTAAGTTCATGCATGGTTTGGAAATCTTTGGTAAAGCTCTGGATTCGAATCAAGAGACGAATCAGAGAGAATCTGGATATGGGTTTTTGAGGAATAAGCAAAAACTTGTTGCTGAAGCTTTGGATGGAGACGGTGAAGAATCTAATGGACGGTCGAAAGAGCTTTCGGATTTCTTGGCAGACAAGAAGGCCAGGGAAGGCGATGAATCGGGTCAGCAGAAGCAGGTAGGAGCTGGAATGCTTATAGAAGAAATCGAACAGAAACTTGTTGGTCAAGAAACTGTCTTTGGAGATTCAGATTCAGGAAATAAAGGTTTTCTGATGAACATTGATGAGCATCGGTGTGGGCTCTGTGACAAGGTTTTCTCGACTTATCAAGCTCTTGGTGGTCATCAGACGTTTCACAGAATAAGAAACAAGTCCAAAAGTCGAACCTAGAGATGCAGAGACGAATCAGTACTGGAAGTTGGAAGCTGAGATTAGTGGGTCAGTGACGTTGGGACGTAAAGTGCAGAGTGTGCTCAAGGCTTTAGGTCAGTTCAGGCTTTTTAAGAGGTCACAAGAAGTGTCAAAGCACGAGATCAAATGATGGAGAGAACCTTTAGCTAGCTGTGATGTTTTTTTTTTGTGTGTGTTGAAATTCAATTGTTGTTGTCTTGTTAGCTGTGTGATGTTTGTATTTTGGTACGTAGAGGGGAGACTTTGTTTAGTCGTTGGTTTCTCAAATCGGTATTCAAAAAATTGTACATCAACTTGTTATGGTTTTAGCAATTTTAGCTCATTTCACATCACATGTTCAAATTCTCTAATCCATTTGGTTTGTTTTTCGAGAAATATGAAATTTTTCTTTCAAATCTGACCCTCTAGTTTCCACGTTTTGAATGTGTAACTCACTTTAAAATCGGAAAAAGAGTCTTGGGGATCAAATAAAAATACAATCATAAACAAATCTTATGAAAACTCATAAATTCCTGGTTAAATTTTAACAATACACGACATAATATTGGTATGATATCGCAAAATTGAGCTGAAAGATCATGTCGAGGTATAGTTTCTTCAAACTTCAATCTTATGTCTTTGACCGTATCACTATCATGTATAGTGTCGGTTGGTCTTCGCATTAAAATGAAAAACTTTTCAAATAGTTTGGCGAATGTTCATTATAAATGAAATCAAATAAAAGAAAAGTTCATATACTATTAAATGATTACGACATACGAAAATTCGTACGGAAATTTCTGATTTTCCTTTCCTAATTGTATACTTTTCCTTTTCTTCTCCTTTTGCGTCTACTTATTTCCATTTATATAAAAAATACAGCTGTTAAGAAAAATATTTAACATTTTTAATATATAATAAAACTGGAAAAAAATGAAAAATATATATTTATAAATTATTGCTTGGGCATGAAAGTCGGAAAAAAACCTAAAATTAGCTTAATACAGAAAACCCTAAACTCAAGGTCAAGACACCAAATCCTTTAACACGGTTTGATTCATTTATAATTGAAATCCTTAATTAATTACGCTTCTTCTTTTTTTCTTCCTTTTTTTTTTTCTTTTCTTTTGGTTTTTAATGCATTATTATTAGTTCTTTTTTTATTTTGAGATCCACCGGCGAAATCACTTTGGCAAAAAAAAAAAGGCTTGATTTTTCTTCTTCTTCTTCTTCTTCTTCTTCCTCCTCTTATATTTTGTCGTCTTCTTCTTCCACAAAGCTCATTGCTTTGTCTTTGAAACCTTCTTGTAACACGAATTCGAGCTAAACCCATTTGGATTCTCAATTCGAATTTGCTCAAAAGAGTCGGCGGGAATCTAAAAAATTCCGAATTTTTGCTGGCTGTCGTTAAAATCCTAATGCGGTGTGAGAGAAGACGACTACAACGAATAAGAAGAGCGAATCAGAGTCTAAAATCATCGGATTTGGGAGTTACCCACAAGGCTAGATCGGTAATCGAGATCGGAGGAAACGCGTCGTGGGGAGGTGATGTTTTTGAGTTGGGGATTGGGTGGAATTAAAATTAGGGTTTTAAACGATTCGGTTGATCTGATAACGACTCCGGGGCTGCAAGATCAAGGATGCAGCTTCACATATCGCCTAGCATGAGAAGCATTACGATTTCGAGCAGCAATGAGTTTATTGATTTGATGAAGATCAAAGTCGCAGCTCGTCACATCTCTTACCGAACTCTCTTCCACACTATCTTAATCCTCGCCTTCTTGTTGCCTTTTGTCTTCATCCTTACCGCTGTTGTTACCCTTGAAGGTGTCAA
>NC_025699.1:173284-221001 GCF_000633955.1 Camelina sativa | reverse complement strand
CCCCCCTCCCTCCCTCTTCTTTATTCCGTTTTGTTAATATGGTTTGGATCTCGATACATCGTGTAGGATCTACCGCCTTAATGTTGTTAGATGAGCATCTTGTTAAGTTGTTTGGATCCAATTGGTTATGTCAACAAAGTTTCTTGCTTGGAATCAGTTGAGTTTCAATTGTATCATTGTATGAAGCTTCGAGCTCAGATTCCGTGGTTAATGTCATTTTGTTTGAATGAATTCCATTGTTGTGTTTGTGTGTGTGAAGTAAAAGTTACATATATTAGTATTACTAAATCAGAACCAGATACTGATGAGATGAATCTTAAGAGTTGTTCCCTTTTCGCTTGTGGTTCATATGCTTAGCTTTGCCACCCAACATCCTTAGTTGAGTATCTTCCTAATTATGCTCATGTGATGAGCTCATGAAAGTTTTTTCTAATTTTGTTGTCTATTCTTGTCTTTTTTGCTTCAGATTGTTTTGGGAGGCGGTTAGGACCACGTCTTCTTGGTAGGGTAGATGATTCAGAGGTGAGTGATTGCTTCTTTCCAGATGTTTAAATTTACAATTCAGATTTTTCTGTGTCATTGTGTTAAGTCAGATTTGCCTTTTCCTTTTTTTCACGTTCTGTCACAGCAGAGACTACTTAGAGATTTTTACAAAATTTTAAATGAAGTAAGCACTCAAGAAATTCCAGATGGTTTAAAGCTTCCAGATTCTTTTAGTCAACTTGTTTCGGATATGAAGAACAACCACTACGATGCCAAAACATTTGCCCTCGTCCTTCGAGCTATGGTACAGTCTTTAATCTTCAATTAAATATAAGTTGTGGATTTATCCAAAAATGTATATATGATTTGATTACCCTTTCTGAACAGGTAGAGAAGTTTGAAAGGGATTTAAGGGAATCCAAATTTGCAGAACTTATGAACAAACACTTTGCTGCAAGTTCAATCCCAAAAGGAATTCACTGTCTCTCTTTAAGACTAACCGATGAATATTCCTCCAATGCTCATGCCCGTAGACAGCTTCCTTCCCCGGAGCTTCTCCCTGTTCTCTCAGACAATGCTTACCACCATTTCGTTCTAGCTACAGACAATATCTTGGCTGCCTCGGTTGTGGTCTCATCCGCTGTTCAATCATCTTCAAAACCCGAGAAAATTGTCTTCCATGTTATCACTGACAAGAAAACCTATGCGGGTATGCATTCTTGGTTTGCGCTTAATTCTGTAGCTCCTGCGATTGTTGAAGTCAAAAGTGTTCATCAGTTTGACTGGTTAACAAGAGAGAATGTTCCGGTTCTCGAAGCTGTCGAAAACCATAACAGTATCAGAGATTATTACCATGGGAATCATATCGCTGGTGCAAACCTCAGCGAAACAACTCCTCGAACATTTGCTTCGAAGTTGCAATCAAGAAGTCCCAAATACATATCTTTGCTCAACCATCTTAGAATATATCTACCAGAGGTAAAAAAGAATATGTCCTTTTAATTTCAAATTTTTTGCCTTTTGCATGGCTTACTGTCTTGGGATTGAGAATATGAAGGTAAATGTTTGTTTGGTTTGCCTTTTTGACAGCTTTTTCCGAACTTAGACAAGGTAGTGTTCTTAGATGATGATATAGTGATACAGAAAGATCTATCTCCGCTCTGGGATATTGACCTTAACGGGAAGGTTAATGGAGCTGTTGAGACTTGTCGAGGAGAAGACGTATGGGTTATGTCAAAGCGTCTTAGGAACTACTTCAATTTCTCTCACCCGCTCATTGCAAAGCATTTGGATCCAGAAGAATGTGCTTGGGCTTATGGAATGAATATCTTCGATCTACGGACTTGGAGGAAGACAAATATCAGAGAAACTTATCATTCTTGGCTTAAAGAGGTAAAAATATCAGAGAAGCCTGCAATATTTTTGAGTTTAAAGATTCGAAGATTGGCAAATCCTTGATTTTGCTTCTGGTGTTGATTTTTGATGTGCAGAATCTGAAGTCAAATCTAACAATGTGGAAACTTGGGACATTGCCTCCTGCACTAATAGCATTTAAAGGTCATGTTCAGCCAATAGATTCGTCTTGGCATATGCTTGGATTAGGTTATCAAAGCAAGACCAACTTAGAAAATGCAAAGAAAGCTGCAGTGATTCATTACAATGGCCAATCAAAACCGTGGCTCGAGATAGGGTTCGAGCATCTTAGACCCTTCTGGACAAAACATGTTAACTACTCCAATGATTTCATTAAGAATTGTCATATCTTGGAATAGCAAATAGAAAGCTTTCAGATAGTCTTGAAGCAGAGTGGAGATATCGCTGGTTCTGCAGATTTACTCGAATTTTAGCTGGACAATGAAACCAGTTGCAGAGCNAGGAAGACAAATATCAGAGAAACTTATCATTCTTGGCTTAAAGAGGTAAAAATATCAGAGAAGCCTGCAATATTTTTGAGTTTAAAGATTCGAAGATTGGCAAATCCTTGATTTTGCTTCTGGTGTTGATTTTTGATGTGCAGAATCTGAAGTCAAATCTAACAATGTGGAAACTTGGGACATTGCCTCCTGCACTAATAGCATTTAAAGGTCATGTTCAGCCAATAGATTCGTCTTGGCATATGCTTGGATTAGGTTATCAAAGCAAGACCAACTTAGAAAATGCAAAGAAAGCTGCAGTGATTCATTACAATGGCCAATCAAAACCGTGGCTCGAGATAGGTTTCGAGCATCTTAGACCCTTCTGGACAAAACATGTTAACTACTCCAATGATTTCATTAAGAATTGTCATATCTTGGAATAGCAAATAGAAAGCTTTCAGATAGTCTTGAAGCAGAGTGGAGATATCGCTGGTTCTGCAGATTTACTCGAATTTTAGCTGGACAATGAAACCAGTTGCAGAGCAGCTGGAGAAAGAGAAAGAGAGATATAAAGATTCATTCTTCTGTAAAAATAGAAGGTACCCTTTTTGAGATTTTTTTTTGGTTTTGAAGTAAAGATTCCAATCTTGGATCTGTTATAAGAACAGGAAAGGTTTCTCAGAAGAAATTAGACTTTGGTCATGATCAGAACAGTCCAAGGACCAAACAACACACTGTTGCAGATCCACTTGTACTCTTTTTTATTTATTATTTTTTTGGTTAAATTTTTAACAGTCAAATTCCACATTTTTTGTTTTTACTATTTTGATTTCATTAGGTTTTAGGGATTTTATATGGACATTATTGCTTTGTTAAGGTCCGTCCCTATTGGATCAATCATGAGACTTTTCTTGATGCAGACGTTTTTTTTGGCAGATTCAATTTACTTATCTCCCTGTCTGTCCTCCTAGTCCTATCTCTCTCTATTTGATGTCATTGTTGAGATATATCTAAACTAAAATTATGAATTTATGACATATTCACAAATTCGTCATTCATAAATAATAAAAAGTAAAAAAAAAATTATGGTGCACTTAAATCGAAATATTGAGGTAAATACTAGATACCACATATTTTCATTTTAGATAATAATTTAATATCTTGTGTAAGAAAATTACAAGTAGAAAATGGTAATCACATAACGTTGACTTGAATTTTGTATATAATATATAAATGAAACAAATAAAGATAACTTACCAATTTATTTTTAGACTTGATGATTAAATAATAAATTGATGGTTGGATAAATAAATAATAAATCATTGCTTTCTTATTTTAAGGGGGCAGATATTAAAAAATTGTATGTGATGAAGAAAGCTTCATTAGAAAGGTAATTTTTGTTTAGTGTAATTGCTATGATATGTCCCAACAGTTTCTTCACAAGAAGCAAAAAGCTTACACATACAAGTAATTAAAAATTGGTGTAATTAAAAAAAAAGTGTATTCAAGAAATTGTTGGAAAAAAAAACAAAGAAAAGAATTAAAATTGGATTGATCTAATCGATTGAGTAAAATAGTAATGCGTTCTTTCCAAGTGACTTTGACAAAAAAAAACAAATAAAAGAATCGTCTTGGTTTCATATACAATATGCTTTGAGAGAAGAGAAGAGAGAGAGATGGGCAATTTGATAGGCGCATAGATGGGAAGAATCTCAGATAAAAATGGAAGCTTTGACCGCCATTGATTCTTCTCATCAACCACAACACTCTTATTGTTGATCTCTTCTATTTCTTCTCCTCTCTGATGCGTGTTCTTGATTCATCGGCTCTCAGATCAGTCACAGAGCCCCCCCAAGTAAGGTTTTTGATTCTCTAGATTACACACACACCTACACCTACACCTATGACCTAACCACCTGACCTAATTAAAGGCCTTTTTCTTTTTCTCAAATCTGGGGATTTTAAAGTTTACTCCTTTATTTGGGAGATTTCCTCTGTTTTTTGTTCATTCCTTTAGATCCCTTTCTTCTTATTTAAATTTTCTTCAATCTTTTCAAAATGCTAATCTATTAACTCTGTATCCTTTCAGAATCCTCTGTTTAATTGCTTTTTTGCATGCTATTCATTTATTATCAGATTCTGTTTTCTTACAAAGATCATTCATCTATTTAAACAAACCCTGTTTCATCTTCACAATCACACTTATTGAACAAAAGATTGTTCTTTTTTGGCTTATTGCAGATAGGATACAGAGCGAACAAGGTCCTGTTTGGGATTTGATCCATAGAGAGAAACTGTCAAGCGTCTTTTGAGATTTTGTTTTGTGGTTTGAGGGAACGTTTTTGTGGGCTTGTTTGTTGGTTTGGTTGGTTGGTTCTTGGATAGATGGCAGAAGTACATAATCAACTAGAGATCAAGTTTCGGTTAACCGATGGTTCTGATATCGGTCCTAAAGCATTCCCTGATGCTACAACTGTTTCGGCATTGAAGGAAACTGTTATCTCTGAATGGCCTAGAGGTCAGTTCTTTTCTTATATATATATATATATGCTTACTTACTCTTATGGCTTTTAAATTTATAATATCCTTAGGCAATAGGCACTGTTTTTTTAGATTGTAAAAGCTTGAATCTTCTTGGAACAATGGTTTTTTCGTTATGAGAATCATGTCACACTAGGATATCTTATGCATTACCAAATTTCAGATTCTTAGAATGTTACTCACCTTGCCTAGAAGGCTAGAACTGTACTTATTCTTGTGATTGCTTCGTCAGGGGAAATTACTTGTTCTTGTTATCAACATAAACCTGTGTGCATCATACCACTTGTCATTTTGTTCTGTTGTGTTTGACTCATGATAGAGAAAGAGAATGGGCCGAGAACAGTGAAAGAGGTGAAGTTGATAAGCGCAGGGAAGGTATTGGAGAACAACAAGACGGTTAAAGATTACCGAAGTCCAGTCTCTAATCTCGTAGGCGCTGTCACCACAATGCATGTTATCATCCAACCTCCTGTTACTGAAAAAGGTAAAACATTCTTTAGATTCTTCTCGTTTTTTTCTAGCTCCTCAAAGAGACAACAGCCTCTACTTTAGCATCAAATTATGTTATCGACCTGACAGAGAGATGTTTACAATGTTTGAAACAGAAAAGAAGCCTAAAGGTGACCCGAAGATGAACAAATGCGTCTGTGCAGTCATGTAAGAGAGTAGCAAAATCTCAAGAGAGAGAGAGTCAGATTTCTCCTTTTAAGTTTGGTCCCTGATGTGGTTGGTATAGATTGTTTACTAATACAGATACGAAATTAAAAGAGTATTGAACCATTTTTTTTTAGATAAGTATAAATCAAAAGCTCTTCTCTAGCTTGTTGCAAAAGTAAATTATGGTGTAGTAATATGATTCAGATCCTCTTTTAAGACACAAGAAGACTCTGTTTTAGCTATATTTCTGAGCTCCTCTGCATTTCGAACCCTTTGTTTCGTCTAAGAATTTTAACATAGCAGGATTGTCAATTGTGAGACTAAACTAGAATATCTCCCAATCATTGGTAGAGATGATTTAGTAGATCGTTCACTGTTTGCAGAGAATTGTTTGACTAAACTCGCAAACAACAAATGAAATGATAAATGTATCATCAGGATTTAGCATTGAAAGAAAAAGAAAAAAAAAACGAATAAAACAACTCAAAAGCAAATCAAGCATAAAACATTAAAAGGAACAGAGCCAGAGGCGATACAGGTAAAGTATCATGGGAAGAACCAACGAGCATCAGAGAATGGTAAGGAAGAGAAGACGCATTGTGGCAAAGGTTGCATCTTTTGGGTGGTGAGATCATAGACAAATATGTGGTGTGGATCCTTTTCACCATGATCAACGCCACTGAAATAGATAGAGTTCCTTTTGATCCCTGGGATGCCATTTGCGATAACGGTGATGCCCATGTCATAGATCAATGCTTCATCGCCCAAAGAATCTATTTTTACCCACTTGCCTCCCACCTGGTTCGTCTTGTAAATGCGAAAATACCATGTTTTGCAGTGTTGTACTATACTTGATACCATCAAAATATCTCCGGACACTGTGACTGCAATACGTGTTTTGAAGTTACGTAACTTTTCCCAATAGAGTTCATCATCTTCTTCATTAGGAAAACAGGGGAAATCTTAATGATTGAAGCAAAAAGAGTCAAGAGACACAGCCCCATCTTTGCGTAGATTATCTCCTGATAGGTCCCAAATATCGACAAGATCATTGTGAAGGTAGAGCTTTTGATCTTTGTGATTATAGACAAAATCTTCATAAAATTCGAAGGGAGGAAGGTCGTGCCACTTGTTGTCTCCTTTCTTGGTAAACACACAAGAGCGCAACATTACCTACAACTAGGTAGGCCCTGTTCGTTTTTGAGTCGCTACTGTAGCGACTGCGACTGGTTTAAAGATATTTCTTTTTGTAATTCTGAATATTGTAAAGGGTATAATTATAAATACTGTAAAATCCCAATTAATTAAGTCATAGAAGAAGATGAAAGGTTCTGCAACTTTTGTGTTTGGAGCTTCTTTTATCTGATTTTAAAAATGGTGATTTGATTATAAAAAAAATAGCGACAGTCGCTGATTCAGATCATGGCTTGGGTCTCATCGCTGATTTTTCCGGCGACTCCAAATTCTTGATATTCTAATCGCAGCGATCAAAATTGAAGGCAAGATGAAGAGAGAGAAAGAAGGAGCAAAGGTATTTTTCATGGTCGCTGTCGCTACTGTAGCGACTCATAAACGAACAGGGCCGTAATCTTTGGTTTTGTTGTCTATCCGAAAACAAGCTTGGTCGTATTGTAAGCATCCTAAACTAAAAGATTGAGTATCGGGTAGATCAATCTTCTCAGCAGTTAAAGGATTGATAATGTAGAGATGCATAAGAGGATTCAACAACAAGAGCCAGCTACCACAAGTCGTCAGACAACGACTCTGGGCAAAGTCAACACCAAGGTCTCTACTTCTGTAAACTTTGTCTTGATCCTCCGGAACAAATAACACACAACTACTGTTGTTGTTGTTGATGGCTTCCTCGTTGGGAGGGAAGAGAATCAGCCATGGAATCTGATTTTGGTTAGGGACGCAGCCTCTCGAAGCAGAGTGCCACGAAGAACAAACCGATTTAGCTCGATTAAAAGATGTGAAACTCAAGCGTTTGAAAACACATCTCAGCAAGTCGGGACATATCTCCGACCAGTTTGCAACCCCCGGAACTTCTTCTCTTTGTCTCCCACGATTAGCATTTCTTTTGCTCCGGTCCATTGCTCAAACAAGGTTTCGATCTCGTTAATGTAACCCTACTACATAAATGAGATGATTTTTTGTTTTTTTTTGTAATTATCTAAACGAAACTGAATAAAATATTAAAATAACCCAAAAATTTGAAATAACCGAACCAAAAAAAAAACAAAACAAATAGCCACATTACTATACATGTCATCTACAAATGCTAGTATTATTGTAAAATAAATACATTAACACACGTAAAAAAATAAATTTGTAACAATTTTTTTTCTCTTCCTGTATCTGAAAAAACGGAAATTGAGTAATTAATATAAAACACTATTATATAAAAGGAAAAATATTTTTTAAAGGGTAAAAATGAGGGATTTTTGGTCTTATTAAAAATACGATTATTCAACTGAAAAAAATTATTAGCCAAACGCTGCTTTTGATCAACATACATTAAGTCAGGACGTGTATAAATAAGACGATGTCGCTTTCAAAAAGCTCTTCTCCATCCTTTCACTATGTCATAGTATAAACTAGATTATGACCTGATACCGCGAGGCAAGTTTTTACATATTTTTTTTTTTTGTTAATATACTCTTTTAATACTAATTTGTTAATGTATTATTTTGTTAATTTTAGTGGTTTAATATATAATTCGCAGTATAGCGTACAATAATTTTTGTTTAATACAATAAATCAATTTGATTCAGCATATTTGATATTGGTGCTGTTAAATAGTAAAATAATGATTTAATTCATATTGAAGTATCATATTAATGATATTTTATTTTTTAGTATTATTAATTCAATTTTGTCATGTCAAATAATCTGTCATGTAATATAACTCATTTGTGTTATTTTAAAATTTTAATATGTTTAAATATTCCTAATTTTAAACTTTTTTTATTAAGTTAAGATATATCATTTATAAATTATAAACTTTTTAAAATTTTATAATTTACTATATACAGTAAATTTACTATACATATATGTTAAACATACACTTTTTATATTAATTGAGTAATATATGTTCGTTTTAAAAAATTCAAATCACAATATATGCAGAAAAAATCAATTTTATTAACTTTATGTATTATATGATGATTCACTACATTTAAAATTTAAAATCAAAAAGATATGATAGGAGAATAAAATTTTATAATCTGGAATAAATTTTCTAAATATCTATATTAATTGGAAAACATTATATATATGGATATTTAAAATATTTTAATTGTGTTTGGTTATAAGAATAGTAGAGAGACTTAACTAAACTTGTTTAGATATGAATATAAGCATTTAATGGTACATGTTTCCAAAAACATATTTTTGAGCAAAAAGTGCTGCAATTATACTAGTAAGATGTTTAAACTTGCTTCACTAAATATAGATGAAATATATATATATATATATATATATATATATATATATATATTATTAAGTATGTGTGTATTTGTAATCATTGTATATTGTTATAATATTTTTAAATCTCTATTTTTCTAAATAATTTATTAAAAATTAGTTGAATACAAAATGTGTACAAATTATACATGTTAAACTTCTTTCCTACATGTTAAACTTGTTAAATTAGTCGATTGCTTCTTTCAATTCGGCGACTACTCTCACTTCTCCGGCGATTCCATCCCCTCCACCGCATAAACTAATGCATCGTAACGATCTTTCACCCCAAAGATCATTCAGTAGCGGCAGTAGTGGTCACGGTGACAAGCCGGTTATTCCAGACAAAGACATGAAGAGTCTAATCGTGGATCACAACATGGAAAGGTTTCTGCTCTCTTTGGGGAAAAGGTTTCCATGGCTTGGGGCTAAGTATGGACCATTGGCTTCTCTTGTGTATCATCTGAAGCTCATGGTGATTGAAATGTGACACTAAGAGAGATTGGATTTTATCAGCGGAAGAGGTTTGGAAAGGAAGATGGTGTTGAAGTTCTAGCACCTCTTGTGGCACAAATTCTCTTCTTGTTGCTTCAACTCATTTGGTATGCTGCTCTACTTTTCTCAAGCAGCTATGTATCGCTCAAGAAGGAATCAAGCAGTTGGAAGTATGTGTGTATAGCGTTAAGTACATTGAAACTGTGTTAGGAAATGTGGATTCTTGTCTAGTTGGTGAAACAAAAAGGCAAAAGGTATATGATTAATTGAATGATTCCATTAGCAGTGTTTTGTAAGAATCACTAGATATGAATTGCTTCTTTTGAGACATGTAATTTTTACCTTTGTTCTCTGTTTTGCTAAAAAAAACTCTCAACAACAGATAAAGACAAGCGCTGAAGTGAGAAAGCCCTACTAAGTGTACAATTTTAACCCATAAAGAGAGAGAGCTTCAGTAAACAAAACATCGAAGCTTACAAGACCGAATCGTTTTTTTTTTATATTCTTAAGACTATATAAGATGAACCCTTTTTCTATTTCATATCAAAGTCATCTTCCTTTTCTACCAGAGACTGTCTTTTTCACAGCCCCAACAGATACTAAGAACTGATCAAGAGAAGAGAGAGTTCTCATATCGTCTGGAGGAAAATAACTCGCTGCTTTTCCCATTAGCGAAGTGAAGAGTAGAGAGAGCGAAGGACGAGTTACATATCTTTCCCCTAGAAGATCGTCTAGGAACCCAAACGCAGCTAGAAACTCTGATCTTCCTGCGTTTATTGGAGCTTCAAAATGAGCTGGGATTATCCTTTTAAATCTCCAGTCACGTGCTATCTCATCGATCCAATCTCTCACCTAAATCATTTGTGATGATCAAATCAAATCAAAACAACCACGTTTGGACCAAAAAGATTTAAACAGATAGAATAAGGACCTTCTCAGGGACTTTGCTAAAGACCAAAGTCTTTACAATGGGAGAAACGATCAGCTTCTGCGACATTTTTGCGAAGCTTGCGTTTGGTTCCAAGAGATTCGAGGGACCAAGAAATAGGATTTGCAGAACCATTCTTTCCCATCCTGCAAGTTTTAAAACAAAAACAGAAGCCACTGAGATCTCCTGGTTGATTGAAAACAGAGATTTTAAGAAGTGCTGACCTTTTTGGCGGGTGTTGGGGTTATCAACCACTGGATCATTGGGTACGTCTTTTCCTTTGCTAAGTATCTTAACAGCTAGTCCATTCTTAGCCGAGGCCAACAAGGACTCGTTGCTGATACTCGAGGGAGGTCTCCGTGGGACGAAGATCACAGCATCAGTAACTAAAAGGGTTCTTGACCGCTTATGGTAGAAGGCTACTTCGACATAAGGTCCAATTCCTGGATATACATATAACCCCATAAGAAAAATATGATTTCTGAATCTTTCAACTAAACCAGATTGGAATACTAAAAGGAACATACCAACTTCAGGGGAGCTTAAGACTTTCTGCTCAATCTCCTCAGCCCATGGTGTAGATAAGTCACCGTCTTTGATGATATTAGCACGAAAGATACCGAAAAACTCGAGTGGTAAGTTCAATGGCCAGCTCCATTGTCTTGGTGCCACCCATATCTGAGCCTTAGGGAACTTTCTAGAAAACGGACCGACAAAAATCTTGTGCTCATAAGCAAATGTTGGCAAGACAATGTACTCAACCGGAGCTCCCAACTCCTTAATAAGCTGCCACAAAGCGAACACAACCAAATAGTGTTCAATCATCTATCTACACGCTTTCTCTATTTATCAACCACTAATTAAGTGTTACATAAAAAACAAAATCCAATCTGGTGGGGAAGAAGAAAAAGAAAAGGGGAACCTGAATACACTCTTTGGTGGGAGCAATAGGAGCATGAACCCATAAACCTCCAGATTTGAGTTTGATGACAGTCATTCGTATATTGGTGGACACACTGCTAAACCCTAAAGCTTGTTCTTGTTCAAACATCCATATACAACCTTTAACCGCCTTCAAACAAAACCAACAAGGTTCAAAAATTGTGTTTTTGTCAAAATTAAAACAGTGTTTTTGGGCATAATTGACTTAGTGGAGTCTGTTAATTGGAGATTACGACCAATTAAAGAATCGGTATTGAGATTGAGAGATGGAGCAAAAAAGAAGCTAACCTCGGTTCTGATGGTGCGCCGGTTAAGGAAAGGGCCAAGAGGAAAAGGAAAGCCAGTGAAGTTAATATAAAACTGTTTGCTTCGATCTCCGTTTATGTCATCAGTAACGACGGTCTTGCTCGTCGAAGAAGAAGCAGAAACCATCAACGGAGCTTTAATTTGTCTGTTTACGGACATGGGTCGACCCAAATTCAATGACCCACCGAGAAAGTTGATGTTTTTATCCAATACTACAAGTTTGGGTTTCGGGAGATGAACGGCCATGGCCGCTGCCGCCATTTTTCTTCTTCGCTTATCAGTTCCGATGTTCTTTTTTTTTTTGGTTCTTCAGCTTTTTTTTTTAATTGGTACAATAGGAACTAGAAGCTGATGTTTGGACACGTGGATGGGTATAATGTGATAGTTTCCCTTTTCTTACGTGGATATTACAACAAATATTGTGTGGACATTAGTAAGTTTAAGTACAAAAGCATAAATCATTCATAGTTGGTTTGACCAAAAAAAAAAATCATTCATAGTTGAAGACGTCAAAAAAAACCCAAAATTGTTAAAGGAAACTGTAAATAAAAGAAGAACATCGTAGAACTTTCCCAAAAAGTTTAAAATTTCATCGGTTTGGTTTTGTGGTTGGTGGTGGTTATGACGCGCTACGTTTGCGGATGGGAAGACGAGAAAGCTTTACTAGCCAGCATTAAGACAAGACCCCACACTCAAACTTGTTAAATTCCCCAACGGCTACACAAAAAAAAAATATAATTGTATAAGAGTTATTTTCATTTTATTTTATTTTAAAAAAAATATGAATTGGATACATATAAGATTCATTGTACATATGTTATCAATATGTCTTTTAACTTGGAAGGAAATAAATCTTGGCTTTACATTGAACAATTTACTAGTATTTACAACCAATTTATTAGCATTGACCAAAGGAAAAGGAAATAAATTTCAGCCAAAAAGTTAAGAAAATATGACCCAAAAAATTCACCAAATGCTAAAGAGAAAATCAGCGAAATAAAGTGGTCAATGAGAACAGCCTTACATAACGCAGCGCTTAAGCCTTAACTTGTACTTTTCGTGAACCTCGAGGTTTAATTTAAGCATTGGAAGGGTTTTATAGCTGGGTCGATGAAATTACGGATCTAGAGAGATCTTTTCCTGGAAAAAGAGAAATTTGTGTCACACGACACGACGTTTTGTAATATACTTATTAAAAAACTTGTAAGAGAAAATAAAAACCATCCAAATTCTAAAAAACCCCACTCACTTATCAAAAGAGAAAGAGTCAGAGAAGAAAGACTCATCCTATTCTGATGGCGAGAGTTGCGTTGTTAGTTGCGGCGGCGGTTCTGGCTTTTCTGATAGCGGCGCCGGTCA
The DNA here is from genome assembly GCF_000633955.1 of Camelina sativa. Classification (NCBI taxonomy): domain Eukaryota; kingdom Viridiplantae; phylum Streptophyta; class Magnoliopsida; order Brassicales; family Brassicaceae; genus Camelina; species Camelina sativa. Next base: position 207,972 of record NC_025699.1, on the reverse strand, counting down.
CAGAGGTTGAGGCGAAGAGGTGGACTGTTGGTGATAACAAGTTCTGGAACCCTAATATCAACTATACCGTTTGGGCTCAGGACAAACACTTTTACCTCGATGATTGGCTCTGTATGTTCTCTCTCTGTCTCTCTCTCTTTACGTTATTATCACACACTCTCGGATTCATTATGATATTTATGTTTTAGATCTGTAACGTTTTCGCTTATTATTATTCTATGTGATTACGTTTGAAGATCATGTCTGATTGTATCAATCATAGGCTCTGTTTTCTTGTTAAAACGACATCACCCAGTTGTTAAAAGTCTGAACATTTTAGTTTCAGTTTTGACCTTTTGATGGATATGGATTAAGCTCTCTGTTCTTTTTTTTTTTGTAAATCTTGTTGACTTATATAGTGTTTCTCATTGGTGTCTCCTTTTGGTGGTTTCTTTCTTGTCTCCATAGATTTTGTGTACGAGAGAAACCAATTCAACGTTATAGAGGTGAACGAGACCAACTATCTAAGCTGCAATTCCAATAATCCCATCGCTAATTGGACTCGTGGTGCTGGAAGGGATTTAGTTCATCTTAATGAGACCAGGCATTACTATCTCATTAGTGGTAATGGTGGTGGATGTTACGGCGGTATGAAGCTTGCTGTTTTAGTTGAGAAACCGCCTCCTCCACCACCACCTGCTTCACCTAATAAGAACAGTGCATCGACGGTCTCTGCTTTTGCCCACCAGTTTGTTGTTCCGGTGGCTGTTTTCGCAGCAGTCTGGACGATGTGGGATGCGGTTCCGAGGTTGTGGTAACTAGTCTGGATGTTTTCTCTTAAAAGAGAAAACGATTGTTATCGGTGTGAATTCCGATTCGATTTTTATATCTTCACCAAGTGAAGCTCGTTTATAGTTTTACTGGTACTCTTTTATGTTTAGGTTCTTTGGATCTTTATGTGTTTGGATTATTTCATTCATGCTTTTGCTTTTTGTTGGTGGGAAAAAACAATATTCATGCTTTTAGCTTTCATGAGCCTACGATTTGGGCTTTGGATTCTGAAGTTATAGATCTTTCTTCAATTTGGACCCATAGATGATCATTGTTTCATGAAAAATGGTTTTATGTAGACCGATAAAAAATTCAAGATACTTATCAACGAATGGTCTTAGGTCTGTATATGACAGTAAAATAAATGAGCTCCTTTTTTTTTTTTTTGTATTTCACAGAAATTATACGTGGAATGAGAAAGCAACTAAATTATTCCAATAATTGATGTATTGTCATGTAGGTGATATAATAAGTTGCAAGTTGGTCGCATTGTCACATAACATCAAAGACAAAAGGATGTTTGGGAACACGTTTATCTTTTTAGTGTCCTCTCAACGACCACCCCTTTCTCCAATCTTCAAGTCGTCTTATGCATATTTTATACTGCTCCACTTGTTTATTCTTTTATTTTCTTGGCCAGTCTTAACTTTGTTAATCAAGTTTTTATTAACATTAAGGATGGCACACTATCTCTACGATCTATGTACTACATTAGTTTTATAGTGTGATGGGTAAAGACTATTCTTTTTGTTTTGAAAAAGAAAAAGTGTGATGAGTAAAGAAAATTAGTTGTGGATAACCCAAGTCCAACATGTGTCTTGTTTTTTGACATCGATCAAGGACTTTCTATTTTGAAAACCAAAAGAACTATTACTTGCTTCTTGGTTATTATTATTATTTTTTTTTCGTTGTCTATTGTGTGTGTGTTTAAGTTGACCCAAACAAAAAAATATTATGTTGAACATGATTACGGGTAACAATTTTGTTGATGATAAGAAATTTCAGTAACTTAAAAACCATAAGACATATAAGTATATAACTAATCATGAGTCAAGTCTTTCATGTTGATCTTGAAGAAAATGTATCGTTTAGCTCTTTTTGTTTAGTTATATTCATATTTAACAGATATATTGTGTCAAAACTATTTCTTGTAAATTTGTAATGGGTCTCCCTAAATCAAGGGAATTCTGGACTTTTAGCCTATTGTCTCCATATATAGGGTACTAGCCATTGATAATATGTGTGGATCGTTATACTTTGTTCCAAACTATTAGTATACTAGCCAAAACTAATATACTAAACTTAACCCTGATTAGGGTTTATTTAATCTACTCATCTCCCAAACAGTGGACACCATGATTAGTCACCTTAACCTATCAAAACCCTAGATCTTTTGTTTTTTTTTGGGGGTTAAATAAAATATTGTCGATAACCATTAACAGTTTAAAAATAACCAGCTAGCTAGACTAATTTAGTTTATTGACTAAAGCTGGCAGTTTAAATAGTATCATTAGTTCATCACATCGATAATGACATGATGGTAAACTAATCTGACCACGAGATTTGCTCATTTGAAGATGTTTAATTTTATAGTTCAAACCCATAAAAGATTTCACTTTCAATTTTAAATTATTGTTCGTGTGGTTATCGGGTTTTCGACTATGTAAAAGGCCTAAAGTAACTATATAATAATAGCTTGACCCTAATCCAAAAGTCAACCACACGTCCCGACAAAACAAACAGCTCTTCAAGGTTTTTTTTGGTCATAAGATTTTTTGTTCTCCGTGTTTTCTCATACACCAGTTTTTTTTAGATATTAAAATCACATAACCCCAATATTAGGGATATATTTAACATTTTTTTGACTATTTTCTTGCAAACATGGATTTCAATTTTGTTAAGTTGTATCCCTTTTGATATTATCCAACACCAGGTTACAATTCTTCTTGACCCTTCTTGTGTTTAACTAAACTGTCTTTGTCATTTGAATACCGTAATACGGTATATCAAGAAATGTCAAACCTTTAATTTGTTTATGTTTTCATTTTGTTTGAGATAAACTTTCAATATGCTTGATTGTTTCCCTTTCTGTTGCGTCCATAACTCATACTGCGTGACACCTAAAATACAACTTCTGATTATCGAATTATAAATCAAATTGTAAATACATATGGGAGTATGATTATATAAGAAAATAGAACTATTAATTTCTATTTCTAATGAGGGGATCAATACGCTGTCCCTTAGGTGTCAAAAAACAATAAAATAATGATACTAATTGCAAAAACATATGTCAGTTAATTAGTTTAAGTTGATTCCTTTAATCCTCTTAACACTCTGAAGACATGGTACGCAGACACTTGTTACGTTTTGCTTTAAGAACCCGAAAACATAATTTAATATAATGAAACACAAATCGTTGCACGAATATTCCCAAAATTACGTTATTATTCATTATGTCATTTAATATCAAAGAGATTAGATCTGTGTATAATCAGCAATATTATATTTTGATTTTTGAGTCTTTTGACATTTTGCAGCTTCAAATTTTTTGTTTGGTCACTTGAAAAGTACTTATAATGATGATTCGAACGATGTAAAATATAGTATCAAATAATTGACCAAAGTCGTGGGCAATATCGAACTTTATATGTTACTAATAATTAGCCACTAATCAAATTTATGATTTCCGAATCAAATGGATCCTTTTCGGATTTTTTTTCTCAATCCATTTAAATTAATGTTTTAATGAACTAGTAATATATTAACATATCTAAAATAATAGGTTAAGTTTCTGTTTTATTTTATTTTTCTGTGAAAAACTTGCATAGTAGTTTTACTGTCGGCCATTTTAGTTAATTGAAGATTATGTTCTGCATAAAATAAAAAATAAATACTCCATATAATAACAAACGCAAGTTGGTCCTTGTGTGTTTGGCTCATAAAGGAATAAGGTGGATGCTTATTGGCTATTCCATATCTCACATTTAATTTTCACCTGTAAAACTATTAACCTCTACTTAGTACTAACCATATGATCATAAGATATTTTACTACATAGAACCGCGATAAACAAATGACTCTACCATACCACCTAAAAATCTTCGATCATTATGTTTAGTATTTTACATGATGTAATTTGTATGCTTTGAAAATCAAACTCCGAACCTAACATATAACCCACTCCGATCCACTTGATCGACCATTGAGTCCAAGAACTTATACTTTCACTTACATTCATTTAATCTAAAAAGTGTATTTTGTCGCTATTTGGAGTGGTTGCCTCGCAGTGCCGGTCTTGTGAGGCTAACTTTGGGGGAAAAAAACAAGCTTCTATGGTCAACACGTTGAAACTAAAGACACAAATTTTGAACACTTTATAAGTACTTATAATATACTGAGATCCATTTAAGTTATTGATATTCTTATTAATATTATTGTATACTTCAGCTGTAAATAAAATCTTTAGGTTTTAATTTTTTTTTTCCCTCGTGAAAAGGTGAAATCATGAAAGAACAAAATTGATTGTAAACGATATATAAAATGACAAAAAAACGTCTTCAAATACTTATATTGCGATTGGTAAAACCTTGTGACATCACATAATCGTTCCAGTAACCCACACTATATCACTAGTAAACCAGAACCTATGTATCTTCTGATGATTATTGTTGTTTTAGATGTGATAGAGATACGCATATATATGGATTATAAGACTCATGACGTCAAACCGAAAATTAAAAAGAAATACTAAAGATATATACCAAGTGAATTATTATTTTTTGTAATTGTAATTTGATAATATAAAGAATAGATTATGGCTCACTCGAATAATTAAGTTCAACTTTACAACAAGAAACGGTCTAGTACACAGTACACACACATCCTAATATTGTTGGTCCACAAGATTTACTATATGTTAATACACAAGTACAAATAGCATCTAAGATGACTTTTACAAGTTAATTTAGTTATTCAATCAACCTGTTAAAGAAATGATTGAATAAAAAGGGTAATAAAAGATGCAAGTTGAATTATATTTTGCACAAGACTAGTAATAAAATAGCTTAAATGCGAAATTCATCAGAACAGAGTGATTGGACCACAATAAACTAGCAATATTATTATTATTATTAAAGAAGTTCCATGTTTAGCCCGTAGACTTTCGAAAACCAATGTCAAGGCTGCACGAAACCGATCTAAAGAAAATCATACATTGAAACAGAAGACTCTTGTCTCTTTGTTTCTCTCTATATATACACACACATATACCAACACAGTAATTAATATCCATATCTAGAGAAATCTACAAAGATTTGTAAAATTTTATCTTTTAAGAATATGGCGGTTGAAGACGATGTATCTTCGATAAGAACGACCACGTTAGTGGCTCCAACAAGACCAACGATCACAGTTCCTCAGAGACCTCCTGCGATCGAAACGGCGGCGTATTTCTTTGGCGGTGGAGATGGGCTTAGTCTTAGCCCCGGTCCACTTTCTTTTGTCTCTTCTTTGTTCGTTGACAGCTTTCCTGACGTCTTGACGCCGGATAATCAACGGACGACGTCGTTCTCTCAGCTTCTCGCCGGTGCTATGTCGGTGTCTCCTGGCGCTGGCGGCGGAGGACGTTCTACGGCGGGGATGTTCGCCGGAGGAGGTCCGATGTTTACTATCCCTTCTGGTATCAGCCCTTCTAGTCTTCTCACCTCTCCCATGTTCTTTCCTCCTCATCAGGTTATTATTTCTTTGTCTCATCCTTAATTAAATAGTTAAAGCCTAAACTTTTATAAAATTATTTTTAGAGTTTGTATGTGTAAGTAAAATTAATTATGTAAACTAATTTATAGTAAATTAACCCAAATATTAAATAAATTCATGATTCACATTTTAATTAGTTCTTAATGCAATATCATGGGTTAGTTGTGTCACTACTCATACACTCAATCGTCTAAAAATTGAGAAAAATACGACAAAAATAGTATAGACCAATACACTACAACCTTGTTTTGGACCAAACTAGCATTTTTCATATAGTTTTCCTTTTTTCGGAATACTATCAATTAAATCGTTCGTATGATATATAATGCTGCAGTCGCCAGTTCAGACCGGCTTTGTTCAACCGCAGCCTCAACCGCAACCACAACAACCAGGCACATTTTCTCACCATATGCCGACATCGACGTCTACCATCCATGGGCGTCAATCTTTTGAAGTTTCGCAAGCTGATCAAAGAGCTCGAAATCATCATAATAATCAGGCGAATAATAACACTAATAACCGGTCGTATAACGTGGTTAACGTTGATAAACCGGCGGATGACGGTTATAACTGGAGGAAGTACGGACAGAAGCCTATCAAAGGGTGTGAATATCCAAGGAGTTATTACAAATGCACACATGCTAACTGCCCGGTTAAGAAGAAAGTTGAACGGTCGTCGGATGGACAAATCACTCAGATCATTTACAAAGGTCAGCATGATCACGAGAGACCTCAGAATCGCCGTGGCGGTGGCGGCAGAGATTCCGTTGAGGTTGGTGATATTCATTTCGTTGGTGGTGCAGGGCATATGATTGAATCTAGTGATGATAGTGGTTATGGTAAGGATCATGATGATGATAACAATGATGATGATGATGAAGATGATGATCTTCCGGGTTCAAAGATAAGGTATAGTACAAGTGTGACTAATATGGAAAGAGCATATAAATAGTATAACGTTCATGGCATTTCCAATTAATTAATTAACTATTGTTGGGATTGCAGGAAAATAGACGGTGTGTCGACAACTCACCGGACGGTGACCGAGCCAAAGATTATTGTCCAGACAAGAAGTGAAGTGGACCTTCTCGACGATGGTTATAGATGGCGCAAGTACGGACAAAAAGTCGTCAAAGGAAATCCTCATCCAAGGTATTATTTTAGTTACGGTCATATAGTTTAATAAAACTAAGTTGATATTATTCTAAAGATTATTTTACATTTTGTTTCTAAAAACAGTACTCCTTTTATTTTGGTAATAATTAGGAGCTACTATAAATGTACAACGGCGAATTGTACGGTCCGTAAACATGTAGAGAGAGCTTCAACGGATGCTAAGGCTGTGATTACAACTTATGAAGGTAAACACAACCACGACGTCCCTGCAGCAAGAAACGGTACCGCCGCAGCAACCGCAGCCGCTGCTGGGACGTCCGACCAACATCGTATGAGATCAATGTCGGGGAACAATATGCAACAACATATGAGTTTCGGTAACAATAATAACAATTCAGGCCAACCTCCGGTTCTATTGAGGTTGAAAGAAGAGAAAATTACTATTTAACTTATAAACCGAAGACTTCGAGGTTGTTTTAGGATTGGTTTAGCCGTTCGGTGATTGATTCTGAACCGGACTACTACTGATTGATGACTTGTATAACAAGTGTGATGTGAATTTGAGTGCATATGCTTTTGACTAAAGAAAATAAATATGTTCTTTTTCTTCTTAATTTGTGATTTTTGTTTTTTTTTGTAACTAACCATTGTTTGAGAATACAAATGTACGTAACAACATATACACTATATACTTTCTTTTCAGTTTTTTTTTTTTGTTTTTCCCCCTTCAAAAGTTAGTAGACGTTATCTTTATTTTTCTTGGCGGTGAATAAGATAAATCTATTTTAAAATTACAAATGAAAAAGATAGATGAGATTAAAAAAAAACTTGTTTTGTTGTCTCTTTTCTCTTCCAGAGTTTAAGGAGGAGGATTATCGAATTCTCCGTAATTATCTCTCTAATCGATTCGGTTCTCTCTATTTTACATCAAAAACTATTTACCCTAAAATTTTGTTTTTTTTTTATTTCTCCTTTATTTTCGTTTCTTTATGGTCTAATGCGGGGATTGCCCTCCCTGCGTTGGACCCGTTTACCCGACCCGGGTCGATACTCACGCAGCCCGGAAACTCTCCTCTGACAATTAATTTATTATATATGGGTTGCTTCAACTCCAAGCATTCTTCTTCTTCTCCGGCGGGTCCTTCACGCCCTCACCGCCGTCGTTTCGACACAGCTGCCCACCACCGAAGTCATCCCCAAGATCACCATAAACGCCACGTTCTTCCCGGTCCACCATCTCACCGCCGTGTCGTCAACTCATCTCCGAAAAAACATCACAAAAATGACGATGATGCTCCAAGATCGAGGACGTCCGGTGTTAGCCTGAGATCGAGCTTGCCGCACGGAAATGTAGAGGCTGAGCAGGTGGCGGCTGGTTGGCCCTCCTGGCTCAGCTCTGCCGCACCTGAGGCCGTTCATGGATGGGTTCCACTACGGGCCGAGGACTACGAGAAAAGAGAGAAGGTAAAAATTAATCCTAAAAACCTAATCATAGATTTCTTGCCAGAAAAGTAACGACCCTATCAATGATCTCTCAACAATTATTTTCTAGATCGGACAAGGGACGTATAGCAACGTGTTCCGGGCTTGTGAGGTATCGACGGGACGAGTTATGGCTTTAAAAAAAATACGGGTCCAAAATTTTGAAACTGAAAATATAAGATTCATTGCGAGAGAAATCATGATTTTGAGAAGATTAGATCATCCCAATATTATGAAACTCGAAGGGATCATCGCGTCAAGGAATTCAAACAGCATGTACTTTGTGTTTGATTACATGGAACACGATCTCGAAGGCTTATGTTCATCTCCCGACATCAAATTCACCGAGGCACAGGCAAGAAAGAGACGCTCAAACACACACAAAACCCTGACCCCTCCAGCAAGTAACTCTGTTTTTTTTCTTCTGACTACCCTAATTTCGTTTTCAGATAAAATGCTACATGAAGCAATTGCTATGGGGAGTAGAACACTGTCATCTACGAGGGATTATGCACAGAGACATTAAAGCCGCAAATATTCTGGTGAACAACAAAGGAGTTTTAAAGCTAGCTGATTTTGGATTAGCCAACATTGTAACACCAAGAAACAAGAATCAGTTGACGAGTCGGGTCGTGACATTATGGTACCGTGCACCAGAACTCCTTATGGGCTCGACCAGTTATAGTGTATCGGTCGACCTCTGGAGTGTTGGTTGTGTTTTCGCAGAGATTCTTACCGGAAGACCACTTCTTAAAGGAAGAACAGAGGTGAGCGAGAAAGGGGACCAAACCGATAGATTGAAATTACTCATTCTAGATAATTACTCAGAGATTATTTTGGAGATGAAGTGTTGCTTGTGCTATTTCTTTGTAGATTGAACAACTTCACAAGATTTATAAACTCGCTGGATCACCAGATGAAGAATTTTGGGAAAAGAATAAGCTTCATCCTCAAACTAAGATGTTTAGACCACAACATCAATATGAAGGTTGTCTAAGAGAAAGATTTGATGAGTTTCCAAAAACAGCAATTAATCTTCTTGAGAATCTATTGTCCATTGATACTGAGAAACGAGGAACTGCTTCTTCTGCCCTTATGTCAGAGGTGACGAAAAACCTACTAAACCAAACCCTAGCCTCTTTTATAATCAGATAAGCTTTTTGTCTGATCTCTGTCGTTTTGTTATTGTTGTTCTTCAGTACTTTAACACAAAGCCTTACGCTTGCGATCCATCGACATTACCTACGTATCCTCCTAATAAAGAAATGGATGCTAAGTACCGCGAAGAACTTCAACGAAGGTATCATCAATGGATCGATTTTGGCCATCTCTGTGTGTACATATCCTAGGTTGTATTTGTATGCAATTACTTGTGTTGAGAGATTGAAACTTTGTTTTGTAGGAGAAGAGTTAGTGTCAAGAAAAGAGATAATTTGGCAACAAAGAAATTGGGGAAATCTCGTAGAACAGTGAAAGAGCCTACAAATCTCAACAGATTACCAACCCACCAGGTATTTTGGTAACCGGAATTAACCGATGAGTATAATTCCCGGTTCAATATTTGTAATTCTGTTTGTTAATCTTTTTGCAGGAAACGAAGAAGGAAGCTGAAACACAGATTGTAATCCAAACGCCGTCAGAGACATCTCAGGCAACGACGCGAAGCGAGTTTCCTTACAACAGTTTATCTCAAACCACCGCACCAGCGAGCGGGTTCGCTTGGGCAGGAGCAAAGAAGAGGAAAGAAAACGACGTAGCTTCAACGTTGACTTATAACCAGCCGGCTGGATCTGCGAGCCATGTCAGTGGTATGAGTATGGCTTTCGCTAAGAACACTTTCGGGTTGACGATAAACGAAGAGAAACCAAGCATTCTTAGGCCTCACGTTTCTCTCGACTCCTCTGATGTATTGTTGTTCTCTGGCTTGCATCACAAGAAAACAGAAGACGATACGGTGAGTCATATTGACCCGGTATCATCTAAACCGGTAGTTGATATTCGAATTTTGGTATTAAACCTCTGTAATATTATTATTTGGCAGCTTAAATTTTATTATTTTGATAAAACTTTACAGGATTTGACAAATTTTGGAGCGAATCCGAAGATTTTTCAAACAAATGGGATGAATGAAATATTAAGGAGGACTGAAAGTGATGTTAGAGTTGGTGTTCGAAAACCACCACGAATAGAGAGAGGTTAAAATTGGGGGGAAGAAAACTAATTACCAGCATTTTCAGCCAAGGATATATAATTTTTTTTTACCTACCATCATCTGTAGTCCATATTTGTTTAATTTGTCACAAAAAAAAAAGCCCAAGACAGCCTGAAAATGTATCAATTTCAGGTTTTCGAAAAGATAATTTTTTAAAAGAATATTTTTTTTACAAATTTCCTTGTATATTTGTGAGAGATTATCACAGTCTTGAGGTGAGTTTTTTGTTTCTTTTTATTGGTAGAAGAAGAAGATAAACTAGTAGGTAAACCACACGTTGGACACTTTTGAAATTCTTTTGGGCTTGTTTTTGAATTTGTATAGTTTTTTTTTGGATCAGGTATCGAATGAATTCTTCTAATTTTCCTAATCAGATAATTAATTCCTTGAAATTATAAATTATTTAATTAAAAGGGATTTTTTTTTTGTAAAAGAAAAATTAGGGAAAAAATCATAAACCAAAAATGATAAGCCCTAAGACTGTTGAATGCTTTATGTACAAAGTTGCTCATATCAATTTTTTTTGTTTTTACTTTTTTACTCGAGTTGTCCGGTCTTACATTTAGGTTAAAAAGAGGTTATTTTAGTAGAGCACAGAAATAGACAAAAAGCTAACTTTTCAATTCTTTCTGAATATTTCTTAAGACGAAGAAGAAAAAGAAAAGAAGAAGTGAAGATTATTCTTGAAGAGGTCCGGCTTAGGATTCAGAGGACTCGGAGCTGAGCAAGAAAAGCAGCACAGAGATCCAAGAACAAGAACTGAGGACCTTGTACCCTTTGCAGATCCAGCAGATACTTGTCGTCCCGAGTTTTATACAACTGTTTCACCATAACAACAAACACCATCAACCCCAGGAATCATTGATTGATAGCTAGATTCAAGAAGATTTACTATAGTTCTATTTCAGTTTCAAATGTGGTATTTCATCCGAATCACATCTGAAAAAATGTGGTATACGAGAAACCGATATGATGACTTTTGATGGCTTGTTGAACACTTGAACTGATGTTACATAATTACTTTGTGTGAGGGTTCTCTACTCTAACATGGGCCTTACTTCATACGAATGTGGTGCTATCATGTAGTGGAGAAGAGGGATTACCTGAATTTCAAACTTGACAACATTCGGCGACTTAACAGCTGCATCGTTCTCTATTATGCTGGACTCGTCTCCAAAGTAGTTGTTATCGTGCATTGAGTTACTGAGCATACCATCTGCGCTGTTAGGAACCCATCTGCACTTCATGTTGTAGTGCCCTATCTTCTTCCAACAGACATTCAAATCTTGCAGGGCTTTCAGGACCTCTGTCATTATTTCACGGGGATGAGCCCGAGACTGTTGGATCAAAGTGGTTATCTTATCAATCAAACTAATCAGTTAGATATCAAAAGCTTATGTCTGTATAGCATAAATACAGAAAAGATGNCAGAAATAGACAAAAAGCTAACTTTTCAATTCTTTCTGAATATTTCTTAAGACGAAGAAGAAAAAGAAAAGAAGAAGTGAAGATTATTCTTGAAGAGGTCCGGCTTAGGATTCAGAGGACTCGGAGCTGAGCAAGAAAAGCAGCACAGAGATCCAAGAACAAGAACTGAGGACCTTGTACCCTTTGCAGATCCAGCAGATACTTGTCGTCCCGAGTTTTATACAACTGTTTCACCATAACAACAAACACCATCAACCCCAGGAATCATTGATTGATAGCTAGATTCAAGAAGATTTACTATAGTTCTATTTCAGTTTCAAATGTGGTATTTCATCCGAATCACATCTGAAAAAATGTGGTATACGAGAAACCGATATGATGACTTTTGATGGCTTGTTGAACACTTGAACTGATGTTACATAATTACTTTGTGTGAGGGTTCTCTACTCTAACATGGGCCTTACTTCATACGAATGTGGTGCTATCATGTAGTGGAGAAGAGGGATTACCTGAATTTCAAACTTGACAACATTCGGCGACTTAACAGCTGCATCGTTCTCTATTATGCTGGACTCGTCTCCAAAGTAGTTGTTATCGTGCATTGAGTTACTGAGCATACCATCTGCGCTGTTAGGAACCCATCTGCACTTCATGTTGTAGTGCCCTATCTTCTTCCAACAGACATTCAAATCTTGCAGGGCTTTCAGGACCTCTGTCATTATTTCACGGGGATGAGCCCGAGACTGTTGGATCAAAGTGGTTATCTTATCAATCAAACTAATCAGTTAGATATCAAAAGCTTATGTCTGTATAGCATAAATACAGAAAAGATGAAAACCTGAAGTCCAAGAGCCCATTTTCTCTCAACAGGGTATTGAGATCTCAAGCCAACTCCTTGGTATTCCATCAGTCCTGGTAGCCGATGGCTAACAGGTGAAGCGACGCTTTCTGCTGGATGTGCACGGGGAGTACCTTCCTAAAGAAATTAAACATTCAAGTATTACTTCAAACATCTTTTGCTACAATCGAAAAGGATAATGATGACCCACCATGGTCTCTTGAAACTCGGCCCCGAGATATCCACTAGAGGCACGGAAACGATTGTCCAGTATTAGATAGTATGTCACAGTACCCTGGAAGACAGCAGTCAGCAATAATTCAGTATTTCAGATCATTCGATGGAAAGGTTGTATCTCTCAAATAAAAGAAACAACAAATGGACAAGAGCTGGGAAACACATACATCATTCTGGGTCCGGTTACGGAGAGATTCAATGAGGTGGTTTCTGTCAAATCCCATATTGATAACTTCTACGAGAATCTCCTCGTCAATCTACAAATGAAGCCAGCGCTTTAAAGCCTTCATTGAAAATGGGAATAAAGACTATCTCAAATGTAAATAAGAGTAGATATGTTAGGTTTACCTTTTTCGCCTGTTGCACTGTATCTGGAGGAGGAACAGCTAAATACCTCGGAAGATGAGCTTGGAACCAAGGGTGTTGCCGAATCTCAGGTATGGTTACTCGTTTCATGGGGTCGACTACAAGCATCCGGGGGATCAAATCTCTAGCACCAGCAGATAAATGGCTAGGTAATGTATATATTCCTCCCTAAAGGAAGAAATGAGAAAAAAAATTACACTGTATAGCATTACTTCAACTGTATAGACAAAAAAAAAGACCAAATCAAGTAACAGACCATATTTTGCCGTACCTTTATCTTCTTAAAAAGGTTGGGAATGTTTTCATCATCAAATGGAAGAGTCCCACAGAGAAGAGCATAGAGTATCACACCACAGCTCCAGACATCTACTTCAGGCCCAGCATATAATTTACCGGAAATCACCTGAAACAATTCAAAGATCTCGATTATAACTGATCATTTGGAACGTGCCCTACTTATAGTGCTCCCGAAAGCTGAAGCACTTACCTCTGGAGCAGCATAATTTGGGCTTCCACAACTTGTCTTCAAAAAATGACCATCTCGCATTATATTGCTCAGGCCAAAATCAGCAATCTTTACATTGCACTTAGAATCCAAAAGCAAGTTTTCAGGCTTAAGGTCTCGATGAACAACCATATTCCGATGGCAATATTCGACTCCTGATATAATCTACATCCAAAAACCAAGTCATGGCGGATTTTTTAACTATTACAAAATTAAATAGTTGCTTGAAAACTTTTGTTGAGCAAAAAAAGAAAAACATACCTGCTGAAAAAAGTTCCTTGCCTCGTCCTCCTGCAATCTACCTTTCTCTACAATATAGTCAAACAGCTCACCAGAGTTCACATACTCCATGACAAGATAAATATCAGTCGGAGTCTCTATGACCTCATAGAGACGGATGATGTGAGGATGCATAAATAGTCTCAAGATTTTGATCTCTCTCCTCACTGCATGAAAAAGAAAACACAGAAACGAAGTTCAACTTAGGGAGATGAAAAAGAAGCTTACAATCAAGAAGATACGTAAGATGGATAAAGAAAAAGAAACTGTAACCTTTCTCCTCCATCTCCATGTTCTTGATTTTGCGACGATTGAGGATCTTGATGGCAACTTTATGTCCAGTCAAAGCGTGCTCAGCAATCTTCACCCTACCAAAGGAACCAATACCAAGAGTTCTCCCAAGCTTGTAATTTGGTAGAATCGATTCCACCCCACTTCTACCGCCTGATCCATCCATTTTTCTACACAAACCAAATTAAAAAGAGTCAAACCCCAAAAGAGTTATATATAATCAGATCTACTACACAAAACACAGAACAAACTGCAAAAAGAGTATTATAAACAAAACAAAAACGTACTTTTGACAATCTGAAGATTCAGTGATCGATAGGTTACTAAATTTCACTTAACTTACCCAATCAAAATCCTTGATTCTTGCTAATATATTCACATTTCACCACTCAATTGCTTCGTTTTTTTTTTAATGAGGATCAAGGAACGTAAAAAAGACAAGGAATTTATAGAGTATAAAAAAAAAAAAAGAATTAACCAAAAACTAAGAGAGCTTAAAAATAGCAATATCCCAACAATCCCCAAATCGGAATAAAGAACCCTAATAATTCAATTGCAGAGAGGATTACTAGTAATGGATCTCTCGTACCCGATAGAGGGAACAAGAAGAATCAAAACACACCCGATTTGCAAAAAAAAGCGAGAATTTTTAATTTCTGAAATTAGAAGATTGAGAGATATACGAAACTTACCAAAACAAATTCACCTTCAGAACCAAAAATGCAGCAAAGAAGACAAAAACACAAAAAGCTCTAAAATTTATGAGCTAAGAGTAAGATTGAGATCCACCAGATCAGCTTAAACCCAGAAAAATTTGAGAGATTCTTCACCTCTCTCTCTCTCTCTCTCGACTCGTCTCGTCTCGTCGTTGCTTGTGTCTGTAGCCTATAAGGCGCAACAGAGAAAATTATTTGATTTTTGTTGCCATAAACGGATTACTCTTTAATAAAACTGCCCCCAGAGTTACATTTAATTACAAGAAATACCCTTACGGGGACGTGGCATTGAGTCATCAGCTTTCATCTTTTTGCTAATTATTCTCTGTTTAGCAAGTCACTTGTGTTAAACTGTTAATGATTAAACCGTTACTACCAATCAATTTTCACTTCATTATATAAAAAAAGAATCAAAAAACAAAAAAAAAGTACTGAGATTTGTGGTCATGTGGTCTAAATACAAAACTCGGTTACTACCCAATGTACAAGACAACCGGTTTAGTATGTGTATAGTAGTAACTAACATACACCATCAACATGTATAATTGTATATGCAGCAAACTTCAAAAGTTCAAGTAAAAGCTTTTCTTCTCGGGCGCGTAAACGTGAATGATGAAGCGGAGGATCTTAAGGTGAGATGTCTCGTGAGTTCTGTGATTCCGAAAGCGCAGGATCTCTATAAGCAACAACAAGTTTCGAATAGAATTCAGACATGTTTTGGTCTCTCTCGTCTTCTTTGTCTTTGTTTACCAGACACTGCAAAAGGTTAAAAAACATCATCATCATCATCACCATTTTAAAGGTTATGAGAAAAAACGTATACACTGTACTCTGACAGTTATATTTGAGACTGCAAAAGATCCAGACTACATACTAACTACTATGCATAAGTGATTCTCTAAACTTTATAAACGTATACACTTTAGTATCTAGCCACATTCCTACCCTTGCAGCAACAAGTGATTCTCTAAACTCTATAAAGCCTTTACCTCGGTAGGATACGATCTGAAATTTGGTAAAAACCGTCTTTGGCAATANAAAAAACAAAAGGCTTCTTACATGGTAAAGTAGAGAGCAAACAACTGCAGTGAAGATGTATATTGCGCAAAAGTGGATCCACAGCCTGAAGCAAAAACACATACAAGCATAAGAAATTAGTCAAGGATAATAATAAAACAGGATACTTTTGTTTAGGCATAGCTTTGATTTCTTACTTATTTGATCCATCGTTGACATTAGAAATGCTGAAGTTATCCATAGACTTCTTTGGCAGGTCAAAAAACTCTTCAAACTCGGTGCCCATATAATTAACCGGAAGAAGTATGAAGATTCCAACCACAGAAGCAAAGCTAAACACTCTTATACTGTCAAGAAAATGCGTTGAAGTTTCAAATCATTTTGTCAAGAGAAAAAAAAAAATCAAACTTTAAAGCAGATTCTGGATGAATCAAATCACCTGAAGACAAAAACACGAACGAAGACCAAAGCATCTAAGCCAAGATTGGAAAGGATTTCATCATTGGTAGGTTCCAGTGCTCTTTTGACCCAACNTCCGACTGCAATTATGTGCATTAGTACCAAAGAGAAGATAGTGTAGCTGTGTACTATTGGCCAAAACTTTCCACCAGTTTCATACTTGGCCGCATATACGTTTAGGAGCTGCAACACAAAAGGACCAATAAGGTGAAGTTATCTCTATCACCAAGTTGCAATGGATTCATTAAGGCAAAAACGAATTAAGTGACGAGAATATGGATTCTTGATGTAACGTTTTTGTCATGACTTAAGCTTCAAAAGGGACTTTCGGTTTAAATATGCTATTCGAGAATCTAGAAAAGAGATTACACATTAAGAAACGATAAAAGTGAGATTCCATATACCAAAGGATGTGTAGCTGATTCATAGATTATAGAGCAGATATTCCTATATAGCTTTATCAAAGTTTTGAGGAGCATCAACAGAGGATATACTTAGCATTGTCCACAAACATCCAATTGGAATCATCTTAGATATTATATTATAATAAACTCCCTACATAAAAATGCTGAAGAGTAAGATTGGTTCAGTTACCTGGTTGCGGTAGATGACATATCCAAGACAATAGTAACCCAACAAGAACGGCAGTATCAATGGCGAAAGGAAGAAGTAAGTTATACCGAGAAGTCCAAAAAATAGAATCTTTGGGATTTCTTGGCAGAAAGGAGTTGAAGGAACTTCAAATTCTTTGTCATCTTCCTTGCCGAAAAGTTTATTTATTAAATTCCAAAGAAGAGGAACCAAACGTAGGACTTCTGATGATAAACCAGTCCATCCAGATGTCACAACATAAGATACAAAGAAAGATGCCTGCACCAATGATTAAACATAACTCATGGTCTGAAAAAAAAAAAATTGTGGAAACCTCAAAACTGGGTTTTGTGTTCATTACCTGTGCTGGCACAGCTGCAGCAAGCACACGAGGAATAGTCTTAGGTTCAAGGAACACATTAACACGATAAAGAGCAGATCCGGACAGTACATTTGTAAAAAAACTGTTCCACACGGTAAAGATTAGAAGCTTGATACATGCAGATTTCTCGATCTGGCTATGAGAATTGAATCCTTGCATTGAGGAAAGTAGAAGCATAATGGGTGGTACTGTCAAAAGGAAAAGCTGGAAAATTAGACTCGGAAGATATCCCGTAATCACTGTGCTCACGATTTTCCTGCAATCATAAGAAGAAAAAAAGCTTTTTGTAGTTGGTTCAACTGAAACAAAGAAACCATCTTTTATCTAATTAGGGCTTTACTTACATATTTAATAAGCCTGTTAGAAAAGGGAACCAAGTCTCTAACTGGTGAAGATTAGCAAGACCTTGAACCACTACAACAGGGACAATGTATAGGATTAACAGAGTTACGAAAGCCACGAGCACCACCACATTGGAGATCCATCTTCTCACAAACGATGCAGTGAAAAATGGCCAATGAACATCACTAGGCTCCGGGGCTCTCTCAGTCAGCCATTGTGTTGGATCTAGACCTTGCTGAATGTTTGTTGCTATTGCAGCACCATGTCTTGTCCTAAAGGAAACGAAAGCAGCTGGAACTTCCTAAAGGGTTTTGCAAAAAAAAAAGGAATGAATTATGAATATGTTCAAGAATGCAATCGTCACATAAAGCAAAATCCTCACCTCTCCTGCTAATAAAGACTGTTTCAATCTCATGTCGTCTTCTAACTTGTCAAGCTTCTTTTGGTAATGGTCAACCACATCAACATTCTTCCCAAACATCCCTAGAAACCCATCACGCCTACGAGATATGCTTCCGGATTTTACTCGAGTAAGCTTCTTGTACAGCTTCTCAGCATCATTCTACCCATAGTAACAAAATATATGAATTCCAGATATATCAAATAGGTAAGATAATATAGAATCCTTACACGGGGGAGAAAAGCTTACCATGAGAACTTTTAACTTGTCTGTCCGATGAACAACTATATGAGAAAGATACGTGGAAGAATGATATTCCCTGAAAAAGTTTTCCACTGTCTCACTTATACTGTTCCCGGACACAAGAGGGACGCCACTGACCAGAACCGTAAATTCATGTGGCTGAGGCTTGGATGAATAAAGATGAGCTATCCGCTTTGATGAGATGTACTGGTGCTCCTGCAAATTTAGTTTAAAAAATATTTTCTATTCACAAGATAGAGAAGCAAATAAGTTGAATGAAAGGGAAAAAAAAAACAAAAGGCTTCTTACATGGTAAAGTAGAGAGCAAACAACTGCAGTGAAGATGTATATTGCGCAAAAGTGGATCCACAGCCTGAAGCAAAAACACATACAAGCATAAGAAATTAGTCAAGGATAATAATAAAACAGGATACTTTTGTTTAGGCATAGCTTTGATTTCTTACTTATTTGATCCATCGTTGACATTAGAAATGCTGAAGTTATCCATAGACTTCTTTGGCAGGTCAAAAAACTCTTCAAACTCGGTGCCCATATAATTAACCGGAAGAAGTATGAAGATTCCAACCACAGAAGCAAAGCTAAACACTCTTATACTGTCAAGAAAATGCGTTGAAGTTTCAAATCATTTTGTCAAGAGAAAAAAAAAAATCAAACTTTAAAGCAGATTCTGGATGAATCAAATCACCTGAAGACAAAAACACGAACGAAGACCAAAGCATCTAAGCCAAGATTGGAAAGGATTTCATCATTGGTAGGTTCCAGTGCTCTTTTGACCCAACCTGCTGTAGGCAAAAGCCTCTCGAGGTTGAACGCATTTGACTGCTGAGAGTTCCCANAGCATTGTCCACAAACATCCAATTGGAATCATCTTAGATATTATATTATAATAAACTCCCTACATAAAAATGCTGAAGAGTAAGATTGGTTCAGTTACCTGGTTGCGGTAGATGACATATCCAAGACAATAGTAACCCAACAAGAACGGCAGTATCAATGGCGAAAGGAAGAAGTAAGTTATACCGAGAAGTCCAAAAAATAGAATCTTTGGGATTTCTTGGCAGAAAGGAGTTGAAGGAACTTCAAATTCTTTGTCATCTTCCTTGCCGAAAAGTTTATTTATTAAATTCCAAAGAAGAGGAACCAAACGTAGGACTTCTGATGATAAACCAGTCCATCCAGATGTCACAACATAAGATACAAAGAAAGATGCCTGCACCAATGATTAAACATAACTCATGGTCTGAAAAAAAAAAAATTGTGGAAACCTCAAAACTGGGTTTTGTGTTCATTACCTGTGCTGGCACAGCTGCAGCAAGCACACGAGGAATAGTCTTAGGTTCAAGGAACACATTAACACGATAAAGAGCAGATCCGGACAGTACATTTGTAAAAAAACTGTTCCACACGGTAAAGATTAGAAGCTTGATACATGCAGATTTCTCGATCTGGCTATGAGAATTGAATCCTTGCATTGAGGAAAGTAGAAGCATAATGGGTGGTACTGTCAAAAGGAAAAGCTGGAAAATTAGACTCGGAAGATATCCCGTAATCACTGTGCTCACGATTTTCCTGCAATCATAAGAAGAAAAAAAGCTTTTTGTAGTTGGTTCAACTGAAACAAAGAAACCATCTTTTATCTAATTAGGGCTTTACTTACATATTTAATAAGCCTGTTAGAAAAGGGAACCAAGTCTCTAACTGGTGAAGATTAGCAAGACCTTGAACCACTACAACAGGGACAATGTATAGGATTAACAGAGTTACGAAAGCCACGAGCACCACCACATTGGAGATCCATCTTCTCACAAACGATGCAGTGAAAAATGGCCAATGAACATCACTAGGCTCCGGGGCTCTCTCAGTCAGCCATTGTGTTGGATCTAGACCTTGCTGAATGTTTGTTGCTATTGCAGCACCATGTCTTGTCCTAAAGGAAACGAAAGCAGCTGGAACTTCCTAAAGGGTTTTGCAAAAAAAAAAGGAATGAATTATGAATATGTTCAAGAATGCAATCGTCACATAAAGCAAAATCCTCACCTCTCCTGCTAATAAAGACTGTTTCAATCTCATGTCGTCTTCTAACTTGTCAAGCTTCTTTTGGTAATGGTCAACCACATCAACATTCTTCCCAAACATCCCTAGAAACCCATCACGCCTACGAGATATGCTTCCGGATTTTACTCGAGTAAGCTTCTTGTACAGCTTCTCAGCATCATTCTACCCATAGTAACAAAATATATGAATTCCAGATATATCAAATAGGTAAGATAATATAGAATCCTTACACGGGGGAGAAAAGCTTACCATGAGAACTTTTAACTTGTCTGTCCGATGAACAACTATATGAGAAAGATACGTGGAAGAATGATATTCCCTGAAAAAGTTTTCCACTGTCTCACTTATACTGTTCCCGGACACAAGAGGGACGCCACTGACCAGAACCGTAAATTCATGTGGCTGAGGCTTGGATGAATAAAGATGAGCTATCCGCTTTGATGAGATGTACTGGTGCTCCTGCAAATTTAGTTTAAAAAATATTTTCTATTCACAAGATAGAGAAGCAAATAAGTTGAATGAAAGGGAAAAAAAAAACAAAAGGCTTCTTACATGGTAAAGTAGAGAGCAAACAACTGCAGTGAAGATGTATATTGCGCAAAAGTGGATCCACAGCCTGAAGCAAAAACACATACAAGCATAAGAAATTAGTCAAGGATAATAATAAAACAGGATACTTTTGTTTAGGCATAGCTTTGATTTCTTACTTATTTGATCCATCGTTGACATTAGAAATGCTGAAGTTATCCATAGACTTCTTTGGCAGGTCAAAAAACTCTTCAAACTCGGTGCCCATATAATTAACCGGAAGAAGTATGAAGATTCCAACCACAGAAGCAAAGCTAAACACTCTTATACTGTCAAGAAAATGCGTTGAAGTTTCAAATCATTTTGTCAAGAGAAAAAAAAAAATCAAACTTTAAAGCAGATTCTGGATGAATCAAATCACCTGAAGACAAAAACACGAACGAAGACCAAAGCATCTAAGCCAAGATTGGAAAGGATTTCATCATTGGTAGGTTCCAGTGCTCTTTTGACCCAACCTGCTGTAGGCAAAAGCCTCTCGAGGTTGAACGCATTTGACTGCTGAGAGTTCCCGTCTTTAACAAGCCGGGGACCGTATACAGTGACATTGGCAGGCTGTTTTCTCAAAATTGAATACAAAGTGAAAAACAGAAAACAGAGCCCAAGATTGATTCCAACTGAAGTTAAAAGTGCTGAGAGAAGCATAACTCCAAATTGTGCCCTCCTAACGCAACAAAAGGGATTGGTTTCAACCTAGCACTGCTGCCAACGAATATGAGTTGAGCGTTAGGAGGGAGTTAAACAATATGACTCATTTGCAATGCAGAGTGAAATCAAACACAATATATAGATCATTAATCATCGCAAGACCTCAGCAAATATGTGAAAATTGACAAACAAGATACGCGAATTTAATAGTTGTAAAGAGCATGGAGACTGGAGAGTAGGCTAAACCGGAATAGTAGAACCCATACCAATCAATGAAATCTTCAAGCTAATAAACGTTTTCTAATATGGATCATTAGACACATATCAAGAGTCGATTCTTCCAAAAGGCAGATGCTTTTTCAATCAAAAAAAAAAGAAAAAAAGAAAAAGAGCTCTGAGGCAGGGAAAAAACCAGGAGAAAAGATCGAACCTTTGGCGCGATTCAGGTGAGGCGGTGATTTCTCTGAGCTCTGACCATTCATCACATTCGATAAGTCCCTTGTACCGACATGATACAGAGTTCTCGGTTCCTCCAAATTGGATTTTTTTTTTTTTTTTCTTTAATTTTTGCGTTGGGATTCAAAAAAGAATCAATATTGATTATTTAAAGGTTACTTACTACTACTGGGTCAGAGAGGCAACACATGGATTTGCGTAGTTAAACTAATAAATTACAAATTTAGTTTTTTAATTAAATACTATCAGATTCAGATAAAGAAAGTACAAATACAATTACGTTAGGTTAATGGGCCTCAAAAAGTGCCCATTAAGAGTTCCTAAGCTCGTTTTATAAGTGAACCAAGGTTAAGAGTTCATCTTAAAGGGACGAGATTTGTTATGAAATGTTAAATACTGTATTCGTGCTCAGTGGCGTGTTCAGTTNTGAACCACTACAACAGGGACAATGTATAGGATTAACAGAGTTACGAAAGCCACGAGCACCACCACATTGGAGATCCATCTTCTCACAAACGATGCAGTGAAAAATGGCCAATGAACATCACTAGGCTCCGGGGCTCTCTCAGTCAGCCATTGTGTTGGATCTAGACCTTGCTGAATGTTTGTTGCTATTGCAGCACCATGTCTTGTCCTAAAGGAAACGAAAGCAGCTGGAACTTCCTAAAGGGTTTTGCAAAAAAAAAAGGAATGAATTATGAATATGTTCAAGAATGCAATCGTCACATAAAGCAAAATCCTCACCTCTCCTGCTAATAAAGACTGTTTCAATCTCATGTCGTCTTCTAACTTGTCAAGCTTCTTTTGGTAATGGTCAACCACATCAACATTCTTCCCAAACATCCCTAGAAACCCATCACGCCTACGAGATATGCTTCCGGATTTTACTCGAGTAAGCTTCTTGTACAGCTTCTCAGCATCATTCTACCCATAGTAACAAAATATATGAATTCCAGATATATCAAATAGGTAAGATAATATAGAATCCTTACACGGGGGAGAAAAGCTTACCATGAGAACTTTTAACTTGTCTGTCCGATGAACAACTATATGAGAAAGATACGTGGAAGAATGATATTCCCTGAAAAAGTTTTCCACTGTCTCACTTATACTGTTCCCGGACACAAGAGGGACGCCACTGACCAGAACCGTAAATTCATGTGGCTGAGGCTTGGATGAATAAAGATGAGCTATCCGCTTTGATGAGATGTACTGGTGCTCCTGCAAATTTAGTTTAAAAAATATTTTCTATTCACAAGATAGAGAAGCAAATAAGTTGAATGAAAGGGAAAAAAAAAACAAAAGGCTTCTTACATGGTAAAGTAGAGAGCAAACAACTGCAGTGAAGATGTATATTGCGCAAAAGTGGATCCACAGCCTGAAGCAAAAACACATACAAGCATAAGAAATTAGTCAAGGATAATAATAAAACAGGATACTTTTGTTTAGGCATAGCTTTGATTTCTTACTTATTTGATCCATCGTTGACATTAGAAATGCTGAAGTTATCCATAGACTTCTTTGGCAGGTCAAAAAACTCTTCAAACTCGGTGCCCATATAATTAACCGGAAGAAGTATGAAGATTCCAACCACAGAAGCAAAGCTAAACACTCTTATACTGTCAAGAAAATGCGTTGAAGTTTCAAATCATTTTGTCAAGAGAAAAAAAAAAATCAAACTTTAAAGCAGATTCTGGATGAATCAAATCACCTGAAGACAAAAACACGAACGAAGACCAAAGCATCTAAGCCAAGATTGGAAAGGATTTCATCATTGGTAGGTTCCAGTGCTCTTTTGACCCAACCTGCTGTAGGCAAAAGCCTCTCGAGGTTGAACGCATTTGACTGCTGAGAGTTCCCGTCTTTAACAAGCCGGGGACCGTATACAGTGACATTGGCAGGCTGTTTTCTCAAAATTGAATACAAAGTGAAAAACAGAAAACAGAGCCCAAGATTGATTCCAACTGAAGTTAAAAGTGCTGAGAGAAGCATAACTCCAAATTGTGCCCTCCTAACGCAACAAAAGGGATTGGTTTCAACCTAGCACTGCTGCCAACGAATATGAGTTGAGCGTTAGGAGGGAGTTAAACAATATGACTCATTTGCAATGCAGAGTGAAATCAAACACAATATATAGATCATTAATCATCGCAAGACCTCAGCAAATATGTGAAAATTGACAAACAAGATACGCGAATTTAATAGTTGTAAAGAGCATGGAGACTGGAGAGTAGGCTAAACCGGAATAGTAGAACCCATACCAATCAATGAAATCTTCAAGCTAATAAACGTTTTCTAATATGGATCATTAGACACATATCAAGAGTCGATTCTTCCAAAAGGCAGATGCTTTTTCAATCAAAAAAAAAAGAAAAAAAGAAAAAGAGCTCTGAGGCAGGGAAAAAACCAGGAGAAAAGATCGAACCTTTGGCGCGATTCAGGTGAGGCGGTGATTTCTCTGAGCTCTGACCATTCATCACATTCGATAAGTCCCTTGTACCGACATGATACAGAGTTCTCGGTTCCTCCAAATTGGATTTTTTTTTTTTTTTTCTTTAATTTTTGCGTTGGGATTCAAAAAAGAATCAATATTGATTATTTAAAGGTTACTTACTACTACTGGGTCAGAGAGGCAACACATGGATTTGCGTAGTTAAACTAATAAATTACAAATTTAGTTTTTTAATTAAATACTATCAGATTCAGATAAAGAAAGTACAAATACAATTACGTTAGGTTAATGGGCCTCAAAAAGTGCCCATTAAGAGTTCCTAAGCTCGTTTTATAAGTGAACCAAGGTTAAGAGTTCATCTTAAAGGGACGAGATTTGTTATGAAATGTTAAATACTGTATTCGTGCTCAGTGGCGTGTTCAGTTGGGGATTTGAACCCTTGAACTCAATTATTATATGATGCATCAATAATGCATCATTGACCACTAGTCTACTTACATCACTAATTAGTACCCATAAACTAAACATTTTATACTTTTATGTGGTCCTGTTCGTGCTCCTCAACATATGGCTTAGCCGGTTGGTTCCTCTGTACAATTTTTTAAATGGTTACAACTTTAAAACTACTGTATAAAGGCCAATCGTGAAAATGAAGGAAAAAAAAACGAGGCATTTAGGAATGCCTTTAATGTTGATTGAAACAAAGAGAGTGAGAAGCAGGAGCGAGAGGGTTATGACCAATGTTCGAACCCAAGACCTTGAGGATCCGAACACAACGTGTTCTCACCACAACGCAATGGTCACATTGGTCGTTCACATTGACACTCTTAGCCAATTTAACCTCTAAATCTTTCTTGAACAGACGTATTATATGGGATTTGTTATCAGTATGACCAACATAACNGATATTCCCTGAAAAAGTTTTCCACTGTCTCACTTATACTGTTCCCGGACACAAGAGGGACGCCACTGACCAGAACCGTAAATTCATGTGGCTGAGGCTTGGATGAATAAAGATGAGCTATCCGCTTTGATGAGATGTACTGGTGCTCCTGCAAATTTAGTTTAAAAAATATTTTCTATTCACAAGATAGAGAAGCAAATAAGTTGAATGAAAGGGAAAAAAAAAACAAAAGGCTTCTTACATGGTAAAGTAGAGAGCAAACAACTGCAGTGAAGATGTATATTGCGCAAAAGTGGATCCACAGCCTGAAGCAAAAACACATACAAGCATAAGAAATTAGTCAAGGATAATAATAAAACAGGATACTTTTGTTTAGGCATAGCTTTGATTTCTTACTTATTTGATCCATCGTTGACATTAGAAATGCTGAAGTTATCCATAGACTTCTTTGGCAGGTCAAAAAACTCTTCAAACTCGGTGCCCATATAATTAACCGGAAGAAGTATGAAGATTCCAACCACAGAAGCAAAGCTAAACACTCTTATACTGTCAAGAAAATGCGTTGAAGTTTCAAATCATTTTGTCAAGAGAAAAAAAAAAATCAAACTTTAAAGCAGATTCTGGATGAATCAAATCACCTGAAGACAAAAACACGAACGAAGACCAAAGCATCTAAGCCAAGATTGGAAAGGATTTCATCATTGGTAGGTTCCAGTGCTCTTTTGACCCAACCTGCTGTAGGCAAAAGCCTCTCGAGGTTGAACGCATTTGACTGCTGAGAGTTCCCGTCTTTAACAAGCCGGGGACCGTATACAGTGACATTGGCAGGCTGTTTTCTCAAAATTGAATACAAAGTGAAAAACAGAAAACAGAGCCCAAGATTGATTCCAACTGAAGTTAAAAGTGCTGAGAGAAGCATAACTCCAAATTGTGCCCTCCTAACGCAACAAAAGGGATTGGTTTCAACCTAGCACTGCTGCCAACGAATATGAGTTGAGCGTTAGGAGGGAGTTAAACAATATGACTCATTTGCAATGCAGAGTGAAATCAAACACAATATATAGATCATTAATCATCGCAAGACCTCAGCAAATATGTGAAAATTGACAAACAAGATACGCGAATTTAATAGTTGTAAAGAGCATGGAGACTGGAGAGTAGGCTAAACCGGAATAGTAGAACCCATACCAATCAATGAAATCTTCAAGCTAATAAACGTTTTCTAATATGGATCATTAGACACATATCAAGAGTCGATTCTTCCAAAAGGCAGATGCTTTTTCAATCAAAAAAAAAAGAAAAAAAGAAAAAGAGCTCTGAGGCAGGGAAAAAACCAGGAGAAAAGATCGAACCTTTGGCGCGATTCAGGTGAGGCGGTGATTTCTCTGAGCTCTGACCATTCATCACATTCGATAAGTCCCTTGTACCGACATGATACAGAGTTCTCGGTTCCTCCAAATTGGATTTTTTTTTTTTTTTTCTTTAATTTTTGCGTTGGGATTCAAAAAAGAATCAATATTGATTATTTAAAGGTTACTTACTACTACTGGGTCAGAGAGGCAACACATGGATTTGCGTAGTTAAACTAATAAATTACAAATTTAGTTTTTTAATTAAATACTATCAGATTCAGATAAAGAAAGTACAAATACAATTACGTTAGGTTAATGGGCCTCAAAAAGTGCCCATTAAGAGTTCCTAAGCTCGTTTTATAAGTGAACCAAGGTTAAGAGTTCATCTTAAAGGGACGAGATTTGTTATGAAATGTTAAATACTGTATTCGTGCTCAGTGGCGTGTTCAGTTGGGGATTTGAACCCTTGAACTCAATTATTATATGATGCATCAATAATGCATCATTGACCACTAGTCTACTTACATCACTAATTAGTACCCATAAACTAAACATTTTATACTTTTATGTGGTCCTGTTCGTGCTCCTCAACATATGGCTTAGCCGGTTGGT
Source organism: Camelina sativa (assembly GCF_000633955.1). Classification (NCBI taxonomy): domain Eukaryota; kingdom Viridiplantae; phylum Streptophyta; class Magnoliopsida; order Brassicales; family Brassicaceae; genus Camelina; species Camelina sativa. The sequence goes on along the minus strand of NC_025699.1, from coordinate 180,415 downwards.
TCCTCTGTACAATTTTTTAAATGGTTACAACTTTAAAACTACTGTATAAAGGCCAATCGTGAAAATGAAGGAAAAAAAAACGAGGCATTTAGGAATGCCTTTAATGTTGATTGAAACAAAGAGAGTGAGAAGCAGGAGCGAGAGGGTTATGACCAATGTTCGAACCCAAGACCTTGAGGATCCGAACACAACGTGTTCTCACCACAACGCAATGGTCACATTGGTCGTTCACATTGACACTCTTAGCCAATTTAACCTCTAAATCTTTCTTGAACAGACGTATTATATGGGATTTGTTATCAGTATGACCAACATAACAACAATAATAATACGAGATTATTTCAACGAAACAGTAAATGTCGCGGAACAATAGTTCAAAGACATTATTAAGGTGACTGAAACAGCAAGAGAGAAAACAAAGACAAAGAAACGACGGCATTTCAGGGTGATATCTCATTTTCAGATGGCTTCGAGAGCTTGAAGGACGTCAGCTTTGACATCTTCAAAGTCTTCAACTCCAAAGCTGAAACGAACCAAGTTATCTTTGATTCCATACTTCATCCTCTCCTCTTGCGTCAGATCCCTATAAATTAAACCGTACAAATTAATTAGTCAAACTACAAATCGGTGATTTGATGAGTTTGTCAACTGAGAAGCTTATAACATACCAGTAGGACATGATGGCAGGTTGGTCCACGATGCTTTCGCAGCCACCGAAAGATGGTGCAATGTAAGGTATCTTGAGAGCATCCACAAACTTGATTGTCCTTTCAATGTCTCCATCAATCTACTCAATCAAGATAATCACGGTTTTCAGGATCATTTTTACTCTAAAAATAGATGCTGAAACTTGCTTGAGTAGAGAAAGAGAGAGATTAGGTTGGTGATTGATCTTTACCTCGAAACTGACCACACCTCCAAAACCACTCATTTGTCGCTTGGCGAGTTCATGTTCGGGATGACTTGGAAGACCTGGATAGTATACATGACTCACCTGCAAATCAAAATGCACTGATCGTTACAGTGTTGTTTCAGTAAATTTTACTCAAAAAAGCATACTCAAGAGATATCGCATACCTTAGGATGTGCCTCTAAAATTTCGGCCATTCTAAAAGCAGTCGAGTTCTGTTGCTGTACACGAAGATGCATTGTCTTCATGCCTCGGATGAGTAGGTACGCAGCGTTCTGTTAACAAACTTTTTGTGAGAATTCATGAAATAATTAAAGGCGTCATAAGAGAGAGAGATTCATGAGACGGTCAAGTAATTTACCGGGTTAAGTGTGCCTCCCAACACATGATGCAGATTGCGGATTTCTGAAACCAACTCAAGTGGACCGCAGATGCATCCACCAAGAACCTAAGCCAGGGTGTAACAATCTTTGTTAATAACTACACAGCCAATGAACGGTCTTTTGATGTTTTACAATACATGGAACACTTAATACTCACATCATTGTGTCCTCCAATGTACTTTGTAGCAGAGTGCACGACAAGATCAGCACCAAGAGCAAGGGCTTTCTGATTCATAGGTGTCGCAAATGTGCCATCAATGCAAACAAGAGTTCCCCTTTTGTGACATATTTCTGAAACTAGCTCAATGTCGACACATCTAAGGAATGGGTTTGTCGGGGACTCCGTGAAGAACAGAGCAACCTGCCAAACAAGTCGGAATGAATTTGAGAGACATATTCTTTTTCCAACTGTAAGAAAAGAATATTAAGGCACAATATGTTACAGAACTGACCTTGAACTCATTCACTGCAGCTTCAAGCCCTGCGATATCAGCAGGATCAATCACAGTGACCTGGACATAAACATGATATCAATCGTCCAACATGAAATGGATCTATGTGGGTTATAAACAGAGAAACTGGAAAAGTTCAAAAGGAAGACTGTAACTAAAAAATTTGGTGCTAATAAGTTCTTACAGTGATCCCCATCTTGGGAAGAAAATTCTCCATGAAGATTCTAGTCTTCCTATAGCAATCTGTAGTAGTCACAATGTGTCCACCAGCAGGAACCAAAGCCAAAAGCATAACAGTGCTTGCACACATGCCAGAAGCCATAACCAAAGTCGATTCAGCTCCTTCAAGTGCACTACACATTATATTAATCAAACAAAGCATCAAAGAAGATAATCTTAAGGAAAAGGCAAGTGTTATTATAAAACACATAATAATTACGATAATATAATAATAATAATAACCTTATCTTCTCTTCAAGTACCACCGTCGTAGGGTTACCATAACGACCATACTCGAAACTCACACTCCTTTTCTCCTACAACATATTCAAGTTTTTCAACACACAAACAAACAACAAAGTCAATGATTCCTTCCTAATACAGATTGTTTCAACGTAATGAGTTAAAGGGACTACTCAATGAACAACGAACCTTGAAGTCAAGAAGCTCAGCAGTTTTCTTGAAGAAGTAGGCAGATGTGTTGACTACAGGAGTAGTAATAGCATCCGTGACTATACCACGACCTAATCTTTCACCTGTTTAATAAAAACCCCCAAAATCTAATAATAATCAGATATGAAAATTGAAATGCCCCCAAAAAGGAAAAAGAAATGGATCTAGCGGTGGTGACGAGACGACGTACCGGCATGAACAGTAAGGCTCCCATCGGAGCTTAAGAATGAGTGTTTGGAATCCGTCAACTGTACACTACCTAACTTCTCCCTAACAAGCCCCTCCTCGGCCACCAAAACCTCCTCATCGATCACGACGGGAGGAACGGCGGCCACGGGGGCGGCGGCGGCGGCTGCAGATGCGGAGGAAGAAACCGCAGAAGCAGACGAGGAAGCAGCAGCAGACGCCGCCGCCGCCGCCGAAGGTAACCCGGAGGAAAGGTTGTTGGACCACTTAGCCGCCACGATCTGCGCGACACCGATGTTGCTACAGTTTCTGCGGGCTTTGATGCTCAGCTGACGGACGAAATTAGGAGGAAACCTCAAGATCCTCGAGGATAATCCACCGTCACCGGTGAATGAGGCAGAGATCCCCGCGGCGGCATTGACACGGCGGCGAGATGATCCACCGACGGGAGAACCGACGAGATCTGGATCAGAACGGCATTGAAAGCCGGAGATTGAGGATGTGGAGAAGATCGAAGGGCACTGGAATGAAGAGACGGCCATTTGTTTCGTTTCTCTCTCGTTGTCTCGTGTGTGTGTGGTTTAGAGGAAGAGGTAGGTGCGTGAGGAGGGCTCTCTTTCTCCAATGGGCGGGTTTTTAACAAGCCTAAATATTGCTTTTTTGTCGTTTTGTGTGTTTAACCACTCCTTTGGGTTTAGATTAACTTAACCCAATTATCTTAAACTAAACCATGGTTTTTTATTTTTTTTATTTTTTTGCTTTTTAGGATTATTATTTTCTAATTTTGTTTGCTTGACTAATATTTTATTCTAATTTTTCTACATTACAAATATAGAACACGTTTCTTGCCAGAATTTTAAAACTTATCTCTAAATTAAAAAGAATCTTTGGAATTCGATAATGTGTTTTTGTTTGTTGAGTTTTCTCAAATTCAAGTTCCAACTCATTTGTATTGTTAAAAGTTAAAACATTCAATTTCATGTTGAAAATTTGCTTAAGAAACTAGTAATAATAACTTTTTAAAAAGCGAGAACGATATCTTTATCCTGTAGTGGCTAATAGGATTTTTTTTTGTTTTGAGGAATATAACATCTCTATCTTAATCATCTGGCTAATCCAAATTTGGGTGTTTTTGTTTTGACTATGACCTGTTTTTTTTTGCTTAAAAAAGATTGTTGCTAGTCTTCAAATAGAATCTATCTATGCAATTTAGATTCGATAACAATTTGTTACAGTTGCAAACACTTTCAACTTTTTTATTCATCTCTATTTGCTAAAAACGATCAAAATGCACCTACAGTTGAAAATTTGTCTTCTATAGTTAAAAAAAAAAGTGTATTAATCTTATTATGTTTAACAATTGGACCCGAACTAGTAATAAATAAGGTCCACTTGAACGAGAGATAGTTAGTGGTCTGGGTCCAAACACCACCAATATAATAAGTCTTTAAAGACACTATCATGAGTCACATTTCAAAAGCTTTTGTATTTGTGGTCATTTGTTCGTGTAGCGATTAACAAGATATTTAAAAAGATGTGAAAAAAAAACACGATTGAAACTTATAGGGTAGTCAATCTAAAATTCATATGAAAACGTAGTTATACGGTTATATACCTCAAAAGAATGATAGCTGGAAAAAAAGAGGAAACAAAAAAGTCAATCAGTCAGACAAAAACAGAACAGTTTGGTAACCCTCTGATGACTCCCTCAGCTTTTACTTGTACTTGTTGGGTGAATGGTAATGTGCTTTATGTATGTGAGTTTAAAAAAATGTTCTTACTATTATTTTACTAAAATGCCACTTAAAATGTGTGAACGTGCGTTTTAAGACCTGAGGGTAGGTCGCGTTGCTTTTTGATTATTATTAATGAATGACTTCGTTAAATTATTATACTATTGTTTACTTATTGAAGACAAATCAGTGAAGTATTTCATGACTGAATCATTAAACAAAAATATATGCGAAAATAACACGAAAATTTTTACAAACAAACAAAAACTGATATAAAATTCGCACAAGGATATGCCGTGTAGGTAGGTCATCATTATTGAGTTGTAAAATAAATAAATAAATCTTATGAACTTGTTGTTATGTTCACTACAAAAATTGGGACCCTACAAATTCGCCGGCTTTAACTATAGCCAGAAATATAATTAGCTATCCATATATATAAGGCTGGAAAATACTACAAATTAAAATAAAAATTTCCTATTGTATAATTTACATTTTCAATTTCTATAATTTATGTTCTGTTGATTGATAGTGAAGATTATATATTTTTCTCTACCCAATTTAAATCGAAACTACAATCAGTTATATACAGTAGTAGTTTGATCATAGCCCGCCAAATGGACCACAAAAACACTTATAGTGATGTTTCGTTTTTTCTATTTTGGAAAAGCCATACAAAATTGATTTTTTTAAAGTTTGTTATCATCCGTCCAATAAGGAAAGCACCAACAATAAAATTAATCGATAACTACGTGTCCCGTGACTCCCATTAACGTCTGTGTCACTATTATTGTAATGTTCAATGGTCATATTATATAGACACACTCAATAGAGTGCTTTGTTTATGAATTCTGATTTCCATAGTTTTCTTTTTGTGTCCACGGTTTTAAAAACACTGCGACTTTGGTACACCCAAGGTTAACCAATTTTGACACTTTTTGTTTTGGCGGATTACTACATCAATCAATACTGTTAGGAAACCTAAATAGAATTCAGGCTAGTAAATCAATCAGTGATAACTATCAAATAACACATTCGATTGCAATCTTTGGTTTCGATAGAAGCACCGTAGGTTATACTATAGTATCAATCTATAGTGCAGATGATAAAAAGATTGGTGTTTATTGAATAGAAAAGCAACAAAAAGAGGACAGCGGGTTTAAACCAAAATGGTGGTATATGATTTGCTTTCTCAGATAAAAGGTTTTCCTCTTCTTAGTCAAAAACAGAAAAATCAAAAAGCGAAAAAAATCGTCAAAAGAGGGAGAGATATATAGCATAAGATGAAACAGCTACTACATTTGGAAATGATAACAAATCACTTGCTTTTTGATCTTCTTATTGTGAAGGGAGAGAAGAGTTGGTTTAGTGATGAGCAGCAGCCTTAGCTTCCGCCTTAATCTGTGAGTTCTTCTTTATCTGCACATGAAGAAGCATTTGTTGGTATCATCATCACTTAGCAAACAATGGGATACTCTTAAGGTAGTACCAGAGTCTCGACCTGCATAACTATTTTTCTTAGGGTTTGGAAACCAGACATACCATTGCAAACTATTGATGCTTTGAAAGGCAACAAAAAAAACACATTGCAGTAATGAGAAAAGCGAGCTATGAACATACAGTGGAATATGAGATTAGAACTCAGAACATAACCATTGGATTCAAAGAAGGATCATGTTACTTGCGAATAGATTACTCCAAGTAAAAGAAGAAAAGTAGCAAACTTGTAATTCAGATATCTAATTTTAGCTTAACTATGCAATGATATAAATCAAATCTACTAATGGACAAGACAAAAAAAAAATCGAAACTTGAAAGTATAATTGAAGCAACATCACGTAAGATTCGATAGAGAGATGTACCTTCAAAGCCTTGAGCTTCACGTTCCCGTAGATGAGACCCAACCCGAAAGCCGAAGCACGAGCCACCTAATTCGATGATACACAAAACAAAAGACTCGATGAAGAACTCTTAAAAAACCAAAATTCCTACAAGTCAAAATACAGATCGAGAAACTGATCGGAGAGAGAGATAGATTACCAGAGCAAGAGTGCTGGTACCGGAGTAAAGTCCTGGAGGTGGCGCCATTGATTGATTCAGCAAATTCTTCGGTCAGAGATTCAATTAAACCCTAAAACCCCCCAAATCGATCGAATCTTCCGAAATCTCAGATTCGCGAGGAGTGATTGATATGAAAAAGACCCCAGCGGCTCCTTTGTCTTCCTTCTTCTCAGGGAAAAAAATATATTCACTGGGCTTTCTACGGGCCTTTAATTAATAATAGCTAGTAATACTTCAGGCCCATATCCTTCTTACTCCATTTTTTTTTGTAATTTTAACTTTTTATCCTATAACAAAATTATAGGATTAAAACCTTTAATAACAAAATTTTGTTTATAAAAACCAAGATTGAAATTTTTTTAAAAAAAAAGACAATCATGACATGTTTTTAAAAAAATATAAAATTCATATATAGAAATATCTTAATAAAACATTTGTTGAACATTGTAGACATTGAACTTGAACATAGGAATAATTATTTAAGCAAATTGTTTGTTTTGTTTTGAGACAAAAAAAAAAAAGAAAAAAAAAAAGAAGGGAAGAGTTTTGGTCATTAGCTTCACTTCCAAGCTTTCCTTCCTCTGAACTGGCTACCGCTGAGGCTATTCTTCTTTTTCTTGGCTATCTTTGATTTCCCAGCCTTTCTTCTTATTGCAGCCAGAGGCATATTCTTCTTGTGCTCCTTCTGTCTATTGCTCGATCCTCCGGTCTGCGTTCGTTTTCAATTCACACAA
>NC_025699.1:153124-173219 GCF_000633955.1 Camelina sativa | reverse complement strand
TTCTTCTGCTTGATGGCAGTCTTGGATTTGTATTTCCCTCTGTCCTCCCTACCCGCTTTAACTAACTCCAGTCTTTCTTCTTTTGTTAGTTTATGCCTTATGTGAGCCTGTTGAAAGAGTCATAAATTTTTTTCAGTTAACATCGAATCTGTGCGAGACATCTTGTGACTAAAATGGATCAGCTTCTCATAGTAACAGCTTACTTCAAGTTTGGCTGGATCGACCAGCTTCTTACTTAGCTGATCAGAATCTGGAACTTTGAATCCTTTTCGAGCCAATGCAATTTTCACATCCTTCTTTGCCTGTATGTGACACCAAGACATCAACAACGTTGGACTTCTTTATACCAAAAACAGAGGAAAACAGAGCTTCTCTCTCTTACGCATATATATGTATACCTTAAGTTCTTTGATTTTTCGGAAGTCCTCATTCGAAAGTATGCCATCACTTTCACCAAAAGATGGACGTTCGCTTGCTTCTGCGCATCTCTTTAGTGCTCGTAAGCTTGTATCAGCAGCGAGAAGACTCGCATCAAAATCTTCTATCTTCCTTTTCTTCCCCTTTGCTTTCTCTTTGTTTCCACTACCCTCCACAGAAGAAGAATCGGAAGCTTCTCCTTCATCTTCTTCGCTTTCCGAATCAATCTCGGCTTCATCACTGTCATTCTCCTCTTCCTCTTCATCACAACTGACCAAAGTATCAGTATCACTATCATCTTCAGTGTTACTCATATCATCACCATCATTAGAATCTTCTCCAGCCTCGTCCTCAGTTCCACATTCATCAGGTATCACCTCCTGTTCCATATCATCATCACTGCTAGGCAACGTCACGTCATCATCGTCTTGATCATTATCACTTTCTTGCAGTAACTCAACATTGGGAACATCGCTGAAGACAGTAACTTCTCCATATTGTTTAGGTCTGGCAATGGGACCTCCAGGACGGCCACGGTCTTTTTTCACTAGAAGCGAAGGGTTGATCTGAAATTACAAAATGTAATTAATCGGCTAACCACAATACATCGACTATTTTGTTTCCAATTGACAAATCAAATGCTTCTTTTACCTCTCTGAACAGTGCTACGAGGGAACGAGATGCTGCTGAGATGGCTTTATTATGGGCATGGTCCTTTTTATACCGAGCAAGATCTTGCAGCAACTCTTCTGTCATCAACTGAAACAAGAAAAGACAATACAGAAAAAAGGATTGGTGTTGTATAACTACATTTATATAAATGAGGATATTAAACCAGAGTTAAGAAATAGTTACCTCGTGAATCCTAAGGCACATTTCTCGTACCACATTGAGTCCGACAGCAATAGCCTGGTTACATAAATGAAAACAATGAATTAAAAAGAAGAATAATATAGTAAATGATAGACAAAGCTTTCTAGTTAAGTCCCTCGAAGTCACACCTCAGGAAGTGAACCGTTGTGTAAAAACTCATTTACTATTTGCTTGAACAGTGGCTCCACGGCATCCGAAGGTACCTGCCCGAGACAAAATTATTGCGAGGATTGAAGAATGAGAAAATAGATAATGCTTTAAAGTGGAAATGTTTCTATACCCCATCATGGCAAGCCTGAACCGCTGCTGCAAGTATATGTGTAGTGTCCTTTCTACCTTGCTGCATTTAAGAGCATCCCTAGCTATTTTAATCAAATTTCAACAGAAATTTTTTAAAAAGTCAGTTAGAAAATCTCACTTACCTTAGCATAGTTTTGAAGATAAGTATAAAAGCTTAATAAATGCAACTTGTGAAGACCAATTGTTCGTGCAATAACTTTTATCATCATCAACCTCGTCTGCAGCATGGAGGAAACCAAACAGAAAGTTAGTTAGCTCATATGATTCTGTAGAATGGATGAAGCGAGTTAAATAATAGTTACCTCAACCCGTTCACTAGTTTTCCCAATGCTCTTGCCAGTCTGAAGCCGGGAAAGCAACCTCTCTGCAAAATTCTGTAAAACAAAATATTCAATTATACTATTGTAATTACTTTCCCTGCATATGAGTATATGACACACTACAAAAAGCTAGGAAATAAATGAACCTGTGGATCATTTAGATGATTAAGAGGTGAATAAGTTGAAGGGGTGTTCTCAGACGACGCACGCTGCTTTTTTTTAATACTTCGCATCGCGCGCTGCAATTTTGCTTGCTTTTTCTTCTTGCTAGAAGATGTACCTTTGTTGTTAGCCTAAACATCGGAAGTTAAAATATCTATCAACAACTAGTAAGCGTCTTCATACTCTGCAATCAAATTCATGTATAACGTTGTTTACCTTGTAAACAGCGTCTCTGTTAATCATAACCTGAGATGCTTGCTTTGACTCCTCTTCATCGCCACTTGAAGCATCACTATCATCCTCATCGTTAATGTTATCGTAGTCAAGAAGAAACCGAAGGGAAGATATCATAATCCTGTTAAAAGAGATAAGTTAGTATCATCATATCAAACTATTCCACAGTTAGGAAAAAAGAAAGAAAGAGATATATAATACCTAGGTGAAGTATGAAAGCACGCTTCACAAATAGCAATTGCTACTCTGTCATGTTTATCACCAAACCAGACCTTTCTCTTGTGAAGCTCACAAAGGGTAACAAGTGCTCTCTTAGCCTTGTTTTCATCTTCTTGCTACAAACAAGCAAAATGATATTATCTACTTGATAAACTCAGTAACACAAATCCCATGAGAAGGAAAAAGAGATTAGAATTAACCTCCAACGTAGAGACCACAATCTTCTGAAGTGAATTGTGCCTTGGATCAGTGATACTCATCTTACGAATGGTCTGAACAATGTGAGAGAAAGCAATCTTTCGCAAGTTTTTATCACCAAGTGTTTGAATATCCTAGAAACAGAGCCAGCAAATCTTCCATGACAAGACTCTTTTTAACACACCAAGAAAACGGTAGAAGAATCATATTAACAAAGAAGTAATCATATTCGTATCAATCACATTTTAAAAAACAAACCTTTCGATTCATGAGAAGAATCAGAGCTTGTGCAACATGGTTCCGAAGCCCCGACGGCATTGCAAGGCATGAGGTACGGAGTAAATCAGTCAACTGTGCTGGAAATGCGGCTAGATGCTTCGGGTAAAACGGAGTGACATGAGCGAGAAACATGGCTCGATCGCCGAGTTCCTTGGAAACGGAAGTGTTGGAGACGACGGAGGAGAAAGTGAGAGCCGCCTGTTGCTGAAAGAGATCGACGGAGGCATTGAACTGTTTGTAAATCAATTGGACCTCCGTTTCGTAACCCTCTGGGTCACGCTTGATTTGACCCTGAAGGATAGGAAGGCTGAGGTTCTCGGAGCTCCGACCAGACGCCTTCAAAGACTCCGTCGTAAGACCTAGAGATCCGGCCATAATCAGAGAGGGAAAGAAACCCTTAGGGTTTATTATACAGAACAGAGAAGAAAAAAAGATAGACTTTTGAATTTTGATCTACTTATCCTTTAGGTTAAGTATTCACTGGGCTTTTATGGGCCTTTTTACCCATAATACTAGTAAAATACTTCAGGCCCATCATTTCCTTTTTTTCTCCATTTTTTTTTTTTGTTTTTGGTATTTTTTTAATGTCTTTTAATAATAGAAATGATGATTGAATAACATAGATATAAAAAATATAAAATTGAAGTCAATGAATTTAAGAAAAAAAGAAGAAAAAAAATCCAAGTCGATGCATGTAACTATTCTAAATAGAATCTATTTAGCATATGTTTTGTTACTATAGATCATATATATTGATAATTATAGTGAAAATGACATGAAACTACCAAGTATTTAGTATTTTTTTTCTTTACTCAACATTCAACGTGTTATTGTTATATATTGTTACTATATAGTGTCTTCATTATTTACATCCATTACATAAACTTGACACTCATATCTTTTTTTTAGAAAATAAGAGTATCAAAGAATCCTTGTGTATATATAGATATACTATAGGTAAGTTGGATTTTGCTACTTGCATATTAAGCAGTAAAACTCAATTATTTAACCAAACTGATGGATACCAAAAAATATAGTTTCAATTTGAACACAATGACAACCACATTAATATAAACTATAACATAACATATTCACTATTAGAGTTATTAAATATTTTTTCTTAAAATTGTATATGAATATGATATACCCCAACATAAAAACATAATATATAAAATCATTGAAAATTGGATTTGTTACATGCATTATTGCAACAACAAAAGAAAAGTAAAGAAAAACAAGGTGTACAAATTTTGTTTGTCAAAGGTCATTTTCATGAAATTTCATCCCATATATCATATATGTAATGTAATAATAATATAACGAAAATAAAAGTGCTATCGACAATTAAAAAAAAAACAATCTGAGAGAATTAAAAATGTTTTTTTGGAGAAATGACTGTAAGACCCCTTATTAAGATCAGAACATGGCTTGAGAATCGGACGGTGAAGAATCAACCAAGTTGAGAATGCTATTCCAGTAGTTCTTGTTATCTTCATAGTAGTTAAACTCACTCTCGCCGGCTCCGGCAACGGAGGAGGACGGAGGAGCCTCGTTTTTTCCGGTGGGTAGACTCCGATTGATTGGATCACCGAGGAGAAGGCTCGTGAATCCTTCTCCTATTCCTTCCGTAGGACAAGGACAGTTGNCTGGATTTGTTACATGCATTATTGCAACAACAAAAGAAAAGCAAAGAAAAACAAGGTGTACAAATTTTGTTTGTCAAAGGTCATTTTCATGAAATTTCATCCCATATATGTAATGTAATAATAATATAACGAAAATAAAAGTATTTGGAAAGCTATCGACAATTAAAAAAAAAAACAATCTGAGAGAATTAAAAATGTTTATGGAGAAATGACTGTAAGACCCTTATTAAGATCAGAACATGGCTTGAGAATCGGACGGTGAAGAATCAACCAAGTTGAGAATGCTATTCCAGTAGTTCTTGTTATCTTCATAGTAGTTAAACTCACTCTCGCCGGCTCCGGCAACGGAGGAGGACGGAGGAGCCTCGTTTTTTCCGGTGGGTAGACTCCGATTGATTGGATCACCGAGGAGAAGGCTCGTGAATCCTTCTCCTATTCCTTCCGTAGGACAAGGACAGTTGATTTGCCTAATCCAGTCGTGTTCGTGTTCTTTAACCACCAGACTCACATCGGAGGAGGTTGAGGAAGAGACGGCGAATTCAATCCTCGCCGGAATCTCAGATGATTCATTGTTATTATTATTGTTTCTATTTCTGTTGTCCGTTGGAATTCCTAAAGGCATGATCATCAGAGGAAGATTCTCTGAGAATGTCACCGTCGATGTCGGAGATTCAAGCTGTTGATCTCCTGTTCCTGTCAGAGTTTCCATTAATACATTACCAAAAACCATTCAAAGTTTAGTTTTTTAGTTATAAAAGATTCAAAGTTTAGTTTTTTATTCATAAAAGATGAGTGTCTCTTACCTTCGTTTAGTTTTGTTGACCAAATTGTTGATGTTTTGTGAGTGAAGCAGTGTTGTTGAGGAGCTGATTTGTTAAGGTTATTGTTTTGGTAATGGAGAAGCTTTGATTCTCTAGCTAGTCTTGCTTCAGCTTCGAGCCTAGCACTCTCCCATTGAGCCATATGGCTAAGCGTGGCTGCGTTCTTGGATTGACCTGTGGAAGACGAAAGGGTCTCGTTTTTGTGCTTGTGAGTCACTGGATCGATTCCCATTTTAAGCAGACGTTTCTTCAGGTGTGTGTTCCAGTAGTTCTTGATCTCGTTGTCTGTCCTTTTCGGTAAGTGAGTTGCAATCGCTGACCACCTATGAGATTAAAAGATCAGACTTTAAAGCAATCACAAAAGATTGAACTGTTTTGAGTGATACTTTGACTGATAATAAATAATTTCACCTGTTTCCGAGGAGAGCATGGAGTTGGATGATGGTTTGTTCTTCTTGTACAGTGAATTTGCCTCTCTTAATGTCAGGTCTTAGGTAGTTAGTCCATCTGAGTCTGCAACTCTTTCCGCACCTTTGCAGACCTATAAGGAGTTTGAAGAAAGGTTTTAAAAGAGATAGATGACAAGAAGAAGATGTGTGGTTTGTGAGTAAAAGAGCAGAAAAATGTGAGGTTACTTACCAGCTTTCTCAGGCAAAGAACGCCAGCTTCCATGGCCATGTTCTTCAATATAAGCCAAAAGTTTCTGATCCTCTTCTGGTGTCCAAGGCCCTTTCTTCAACCCGGCCTTATCACAACACGGTGATCTACCCATTAAATCCGCAACACAAATTAGACTAATTTACTGAAGAAGGAGAAGAAGCTTCAGTCTGATCCTCCACTGTGTATAATGTGTGGAATAGCTATCATTATAGTGATCACTATAATCACAAAGGCTGCTCACTTGGCGTCACTCTGATATATAGATGGAGAAACACAACAGAAGATGTCTCTGTTTAGGTCCTGTAAGCGCCCCTTTTCCCGGTCTCTGACATGGATTGGCATTCAATTAGATGGGGTCGAGAGATATTATTACCTTTGTGGTTCCAACACCTTGATTTCCTTTTAAAGACTCTACAGAGCACCCAAAAAGTGGCCATCTTTACTCTTGGAATTGTACCTTCTCTCAATACAAGGTAAAACAGTGAATTTCAGAACCTGGAGTAAATTTCAAGGTCAACATCTATCAATAGCCCTCACTTTGATAAACTTGCAACTTAGGATAACGTCATAGACAAGAATGTTTTTTTCATTTCTTCTCATTAGCCTTAAACAAACTCTGTGGTCCTTGAACAGTTTTCACATTTAAACCAATCTTGTTCTCCCATCAAAGTTCGCTATCTGACAGTCTCTGATCTCTCTGCATGTTCACTAAATCAGTAAATCTCAATACTTTTATCTTAAACTAGGGTCAAAAAGATGCTCAAGGTTTCTTATTACAGGTTATCCTATTAAGGTCTGGTTTCTTGAAACCTACTAAGTTCGTATTGTTACTCTCTCTTACTAACTGTGTAACTCTAGTTACCCTAATAAGTTATACTACTTTATGAAAACGTGTTTTATTGATTTCTTTTTGAGTTTTTTTCACATTTTTGTTAGCTTTTACAAAAACTCCACAATAGTAAATGCTGTTAAATGACGGTGAAGAGAAGTGGAAGCTGGCACTATAATGGGAAAAAGTAAATCAGACACAGAGGATTGATGATATTTGGAGAAACTTAAGAGCAAACAATCTTTATGATTTATAAATCCCAATTTTAGAAAAAAGAAAAGGGAAATGCAAAGTAGTTGCAAGTAATTAATTGATTGTCTATCTATGATGTCATTAGCTTAGACTTGTTCTGTATTCAATTAGTCATTACTCTGCAAATGGTAAAATTCTCCCTGTGGAAGCAACACAAGTTTTATGCCAAACACATTTACAACCCTAAGTGTCATTTTCTCTTTAGATTTAGATCAGAAAACTATGACCGTGGTAAAAACGGAATTTCAACCATTGTAAATTTGAGTTTCTAACCTTGTAAATGGAGAGAGGAAGCACTAATGTGGTGGGGAGCAAGAAGAAAGGAGGTGAAAAACCTTTCCTTGTGTGATTCCTCCATCATTTAATGAAAGTCACACTGGCTGCTCCACTGTTGTTGGTGTCAATTCATCAGAAAATCTATTATTTTCACAAAGATAAACTAAGATAGACAATGAATGATGAAAAGTGTACTGAAACTTAACCATCAAAATAGCTACTTGATGAGGTAAAAAGTTATGGTTTACCATTTGACCTTTACCATATCATAAAGGCTTTGGGAAATGATCATATATGAATACTTGCAACTACATTTCTCGGCGACCGTAGAATTTTTACCTTGTTTCTTACTAACTATTATGCATTTTCTTTAGTACCGTTGCATACATGGTTTGGATAGTTTACAGGTGATCAAATGTTGTCGACAAAGGTAAATTTTGCTGCCAAGAAAGGTAGACGATTTAATGGCGGTGACGGTGACATTAAAGAGATTTTACTAGACCAAACAAAGAAAAGAGTATCCTAGTGTGTGCCATGGCAGCAAAGGAGGATTTATTGAGGTGGGCTCCAAGCTTGAAGGGAGAGAAGAAAGTATCTTCATCGACTCAAACCATAAGACAAAATCACAAGGCTCAACGAATTGTACCAATAAAAACTAAAAGAAATTGGGGAAAAAAATTAAATCATATTGGCTGCAAAAGATATAAAGGACAATGGGGACACTTTTATAAATGTCTTGCTGATTTCATATTGCCAGCTTCTACTACTCTTCAAACTTTTATGGTCCAAACAGTGCTCGATAATTAACCTTCATAGATGATGATGATGAAGCCACTTGCCAAAATCACATCCATCCACGTAGCTGAACCACCCAATATAAAATGTGAGAAACTAAGAATCAATGAGCCAAGAAGAGGGGCCAAAGCTTTTAAAGTCAACTGATAACCATTTGCTTTTCTACATCATCAGTTTTTGGACCAGAAATAATATAGTTTCTTAAATTCCCACATCAATGCTCCAAGTCTTTTGCATCAGAATGATCGTCGTTCTACCGAAAAGAACAAGAAGTCACACGCATGGGAAATCAGTAAACAAGAAGTACGTACATGAATGCTCCAAGTCTTTTTCTTCACACTGTTTCAAACTTTTCATACAAAAACTATGTAAAACCCTTTTTAAGTTGGCGTAGTAATTAAATACTGAAGTACACAAGACATAAAAACGCAGAGACTGTTAAGCTGCCCAAAACCTGTCACTGGATCTAGACATTCAATTCCCATTTTTTCCTAATGGTAAAGAAGATGAAAACAACGCAAATTGTGCTATCTTTTAGGAGTTTCATCCAAGTAACAATAGTCAATAACTCATCCCTGTCTATGCCCAAACTTGCTTGTTCTCAGTTCAACCATCTCTCGGTAATTTATGCTCCGACCTTTTCATTCACTATCTTCAGCAAGACATGGCCCAATTTATCCAACTAAAAGTCAACAAAGAGGAAGGAACCAAACAGCACAGTTCTCATCTTAAACACAGTAGACCAAGTACTTTAAGTGAACTTACGGCAAGAAACAAGCCACGCAAGTTAAGAAACTACAACAAACTTAGTACCGTGTTAAAGGCTAGTTAATAATAGAATTAAAACAGTATTAGTGGACTTTATATAGTAGTCCCTTCACAAACAGTACAAAAATATTGAGAGTTTGAGACCCTCACGACAAAGACAACGAGTACGTAATATTAAGAGGATCGTAATAAGGATTTGAGATTTAACTGATAGTTAGTTCAATGTAGGGCCAAGAAACAGCTTGAACTTTGAAGTCCCAAGTCTCTGTGACCAAATCAGTAGTGTTTTGCTTTTTCGGGTTTAGTTGAAGTATTTTTCTAAAGGGGTCGTCACAGTACAAAAAAACTTGGCAAATCGACTCCCTTAGCCTTAGCAAACAACTAAACACCTCTGAGTCATACGACAAACCGACTTATATTATATCACATATGTGCTCTTCCTGACATTCAGATTTATTGGTAAAACAAAACATCGAATCCAGAACAGGTCATGGTGGGATCCATAAGTTTGGTTGCTAGCAAAGAAGATGCTCGGCTCTCATTCTCAATCATGTAAAGATTGATAACTTCTTCTATATATATAGGACCGTACTTGGTAGTAGTATAGTATATATTGAATTTGAACTTATAGTATAAAACAAAAGAACAATTCCATAGATTTGAAATGAAGCATGCATGTAACTTCAATAGTTAGAGATCGATAATATGCCTTGACTACTGATGATAAAAATATTTTAGTAACACAAGTAGGGGGACTAGTAGTTACGGACATAAAAATTAAGGGTTAAATATGGAGAAGATATAAATATTGGGGGCAATTTTGAAAACATTTCCTGATAATTTAGCTGTATGGGTTAGGTTCCGATGAGAAAATTTTGTTACTCTAATCGAGAGAAATCGAATCGCGAAACTTTTATTTTTCCGGCGGCTTTGCTCTGTTTGATCGATCGTTTACACCAAATCCGAACTAAGTATCGAACCCCGCCGTAATCGGAGATGTCGAGCTCAGGCCAGACGCAGTTCCGCTATACTCAGACGCCGTCGAAAGTGGTGCATCTGCGGAATCTCCCATGGGAGTGCGTTGAAGAGGAGCTCATCGACCTTTGCAAACGATTCGGCAAGATCGTTAATACCAAGAGCAATGTCGGCGCCAATCGCAACCAAGCCTTCGTCGAATTTGTGAGCCTTTTTCTCCTCTCAGATTGTTTTTTTTTTTTTCTTTCTAGCTCCTGAGGATTTGGTTAGGAAACGATAAAAAGATAAATTGGAACTGCTTACTTGAAATTGAAGCACTTAATTGAACTTGTAGTATCTATCTCATCATGAATCATCACCATGTTGAATTGGTTTCTAAAGCATTTGATTGATGTACAGGCTGACTTGAACCAAGCTATATCAATGGTTTCGTATTATGCTTCATCTTCAGAGCCAGCTCAGATTCGAGGGAAAACTGTGTATATTCAGTACTCTAATCGCCATGAAATTGTAAACAATCAGAGTCCTGGAGATGTCCCTGGGAATGTCCTCTTGGTTACCTTTGAAGGAGTGGAATCTCACGAAGTGAGCATCGATGTTATCCATCTGGTGAGTGCATTTACCTTCATTTTCAAAATTTCTTGCTTGCTTGCGTACTACTTTGATTTTGCTTTGCTTTGCTTCCGAGTGTGAGATTCTTTCACTGAATTCTATTTTTATCAAATAGGCATTTCTCAGTTAAAATTGGTCATATTTTGATAAGATATGTGATTGATGTCTTTATATGGGTGAGGCAGTGTGTTGTGCTTCGAGCAGATGAATTTTTATAAAGAAGATTTTTCAATTCTTGCTACTAAACAAAACTACTTTGAGTAACTTTTACATAGACACACTATTCAAATCATANATAGTGTATATCAACATTAATGAAATGCTCGAATCACAGATGTTGATGCCTCTTTATTAAAATCTTTCTGGAGAGAGTTTGGAAATAGTATCGTGTTCGTCATTCTCCTATCTATGGTCTATCATGCCCATAAGTGGACAGGTGTCACTCTGTACTTATCTGGGCTTCTTCTCTCTTTTTTAGTCTCAATCCGGGATCATTTTGAGTTTCTTTCAACCGTTTTGGTTCCCTTTAGCTGTTATCCCTCCTCCGTATGGTCATGGTTCATATCGAGTCCAAATTTGTTTCAGGTATTTTCTGCTTTTGGATTTGTGCACAAAATTGCCACTTTCGAGAAAGCTGCTGGTTTCCAGGTAAGGCATTGAGATTTGTATCAAACGTCTCTATGGAGAAAATGAAATGATATTAACCTTTTTATCTGCCTTCCTAACTTGCCAGGCACTAGTTCAATTTAGTGATGTGGAGACTGCATCCGCGGCAAGGAATGCGTTAGATAGCAGAAGTATACCCAGGTATACTCGTTTTTCTTGCATGCACACACAAGATATAACTCTACTGATTATAACTCTACTGATTATATATTCTTTTGTTTTTGGAACATTTAAATTTAGATATTTGCTCCCGGAACATGTTGGTTCGTGCAATTTACGAATGTCCTATTCAGCTCATACTGATCTCAACATCAAGTTTCAGTCCCACCGGAGCAGGTAGAGTTTTGATTCCTTTACAATGTGTTCTCTGTCTGCATACGCTCCCTGTAATGTTGAAAACCTTATGGTAGAATAGTTGTATCATATGTTTGATTCTTTGATTTACTCAGAGATTACACAAATCCATACCTTCCAGTGAATCACACGGCAATGGACGGGTCTATGCAGGTATCGTTTTCTTCCCCTGCCCTCCCCACACTTTTATCTATCTGTCTCCACCAGTGTTTACCTTTCTTACGTGGTTTATGGTATTTTCTTCAGCCTGCGTTAGGTGCTGACGGCAAGAAAGTAGAATCTCAGAGCAACGTCCTTCTTGGTCTGATTGAGAACATGCAGTATGCTGTCACTGTGGATGTTCTTCATACGGTGAGGAACAACAGCATGCCCATTTCTGCTTCTCAGGCATGCTTAATCTCTCTAAATCAATAATATATTTTGCTTCTCATAGGTGTTTTCCGCGTATGGGGCTGTCCAGAAGATTGCTATATTTGAGAAGAATGGTTCAACGCAAGCCTTAATTCAGTACTCTGGTACATCTCCTTGCACTAACATCTGATTGTGATCCAATTCAACCCCTTTAAGCATTCTGAACATCTTTTAACCATTATCTAATCAGCTTATGGTTATGCTAAGCATTTGAATACAATCATCTTCTGCTTCATATTTGCTATTTCTTCTTTGTAGATATAGCAACTGCGGCAATAGCTAAGGAAGCACTGGAAGGACACTGCATATATGACGGTGGCTACTGTAAGCTTCGACTATCATACTCTCGTCATACTGATCTCAATGTTAAGGTACATAAGATTTGTTGCTTTTTGGAGTTGTATACCTAAGAAACAAAATGTGAGGGGACGACAATAGTAATCGATTTGCGTAGGCTTTTTTTACTTTTTCTTTTCTAACTTGTAATTTCTTCTTTTATTTTCCCGTGTTTGAATGCAGGCTTTTAGCGACAAAAGCAGAGACTATACACTCCCTGATCTAAGCCTAATGGTGGCCCAAAAGGCGGCCGGAGTCTCGGCTTCAGCGCCAGCAGGTTGGCAGAATCCGCAGGTGCAAACTCAATACGGAGGAGGTTATGGTGGAAGCCCATATATGTACCCATCATCTGATCCCAATGGGGCTTCACCTTCAGGCCATCCTCCTCCATACTATGGTTGAGATATTGTTTACTATAAATTTGGGATTTTGCTGTCGTCTAAAGACAGAACTGAGAGTGCTTCCATGTTAGCCAGTGTTATGTGTCCAGTAAAAGTGTGATTTGTTCTTTTTGGTTAATAGACATAATTTAAGTGGGGGAAACCAAATAATAAATTGAAAAGAGCTTAGTATAAATGCATGCAGTAATCAGTATAGCTAGCGCATTAAGGTGTTAACATGGTTAGATTATCTTCTTCTCTGTGATGTGCCGGTGGTAACATCTAGCTACTGAACCTCTTTTGAACAGTGTGAATGGAAATAGCTACTGAACCTCTTTTGAACAAATTAAACCTTTGATTATTAAAATGATTAAAAGACAAATTTAAACACAACAACATACCAAGCTGTTTGATACGATAGAGAACACAAATGCAAGATCATAGATAATAGTTGCTTGCGGTGGTGGATTAGAAACAAAGGGATAGATAAAACGACATAAAGCATAAGAAGGAGTATTCTGACGACGAGTGATTGTAACAGAGCGCACCGGCATGACCACCAACTAACTTTCATCATCTGTTAAGGAGAGAAGCAATCAATCTCCGTGGTGTTGACTTCGAGGCGCATATGTCCTGAAAACCCATCTACAGTTCTCCTTACTACGGATGTGTAGTCGCGACAGTTGGCCTTGAAGCTTATGTGGAAGATGGCATTCATAGACTTGGCATCAATGGGATTGAGAATTGGAGACGGCGGCTCAACATCAACATCATCATCATCATCATATTGAGTTGTTGTTACTCGGGTTTGCACAAGTATCTTCTTCAACTCCAGCTCCTTTGGCGGGAAAGCATGAGATCCAGCCTCGCAAACTTGGAAAAGTGCAAACTGGGCATACAGAAGAAGCCAATCATTTTTACGAATGTCCTCGTCCGGAACCTCGTAGAATCTCTGATCATCAGCTGCTTCTTCTGGTGGTTCAGACAAAAAGGTAGGCATACATTCTCTGTAAGACGCATCTACCCAATCAACCATGAAGTGCTGGAAGTCTAGCTGATACGCTACAAACAGAAAAGGAGGTCAGGTCAGGTCAGGTCAGTAGAGAGAAACAAAATGTTTTCTTGTTTCAATTTGGTTAAAGAAAATTAAAAAAAAAAATAAAAAATAAAGAAAACATGTTGTGGTGGGTTTGATTCTGCAGCCTTCAATCATAACTTCCATCATAGTTTCCAAAAAGGCACCAAAAGGTCTGTTGACCATAGTTTGCAGAGTGAGAGACGACGGAGACGAATCAGCAGCAGCATCAACATCTTCAACCTCTACAGTAGCATCAACGTCTTCATCCTCATCTTTAACCTCTACAGTAATATAGTAGGATACAGAAAACGGATGTTGGGTATTCAATTTTGGAATGCGTATGAACTGCAAGTTCCTATTGTGCTCAAAGTTGAACCAATGAACAGCCAACTGGCCGTAGAGAACCATTTCGGGAGGTGGTTGTTCTTCCTCCTTGTCCCCAAAATAAAATTGTGAGAGTCCCATCAAACGTGGGACAGGAACGTCAGGATCGATATCGAAAAACTAAACCCCAAAAAAAAAGAAAAAAATACAAATTACAATATAGCCGCGGGGGAGGAGGGGTAAGTAATATTTATAAGGGTTACCTACATACCTGAGAATCAACGATTTGGCGGGAGTACCTTTCGTCTATTTCTTCCGGTTCACTTTGATCTTCTTCTATTTGGCGTAAAAGATTGTAGCTTTCCTCATCAGATAGATTCCGCATGTCCAACAACTGCTTCAGAGATTTCCTGTTGTCGATTCGTTTAACAGCTTTTTCCTCAATCACTTTCTGATAGATACGTACAACAACAAAGGAGGAGAGTGTGTGAGAAAGTTGTTTAGGTTTGGGATAATCATCTTCTAATATCTAAGCCATGGCCAAAAGAAAAAATGAAGTAATACATGACATGTGCATCCACATCGACCCACTACTTTATCGGAATCTAATACCCTCAACATATAGAGGCATTGTTCGTCCGTTAGCTTTCCGCTTTCCAACATCCGCCACAAAATATCCGCCATCTTCTTCTTCTCTCGACGTCGTATGGATTTCTCATTTCTCTGTGTGTGTTTTTTTCGTTCTTTTTCTTTTTTAGTGCGGATAGGTCGGTCACTACATATATAAATCAAGTGGTAATCAAGTGGTAATCAAGTTGATGTATAGGGCTTCACACATTTTTGGCCCACCTACATATTTTTTTCTCCGAATAGCGTTTACTCTGGATCAAAAATTGTGCCTCATCATTGGTAAGTTTCAGATAATGACCCATTGTATTAAAAAATTATAGTGTTAAACAAACTAGTGGCATAGATTAACAGAGCGCACCGGCATGACCACCAACTAACTTTCATCATCTCTTGAAGGAGAGAAGCAATCAATCTCCGTGGTGTTGACTTCGAGGTGCATATGTCCTGAAAACCCATCTACAGTTCTCCTTACTACGGATGTGTAGTCGCGACAGTTGGCCTTGAAGCTTATGTGGAAGATGGCATTCATAGACTTGAGAATCAGAGACGGCGGCTCAACATCATCATCATCTTGAGTTGTTACTCGGGTTTGCACAAGTATCTTCTTCAACTTCATCTCCTTTGGCAGGAAAGCATGAGATCCAGCCTCGCAAACTTGGAAAAGTGCACACTGGGTATAAAGATGAAGCCAATCATTTTTAGCAATGTCCTCGTCCGGAACCTCGTAGAATCTCTGATCATCAGCTGCTTTTTCTGGTGGTCCCGACAAAAAGGTAGGCATACATTCTTTGTAAAACGCATCTACCCAATCCAACATGAACTGCCGGGATCTTCGCTGATTCGCTACAAACAAAAAAGGAGGGCAGGTCAGGTCAGTAGAGAGAAACAAAATGTCTTTATCTCTTTCTTGTTTCAATTTGGTTAAAGCAAATAAAAAAAATAAAGAAAACCTGTTGTGGTGGGTTTGATTCTGCAGAGTTCAATCATAACTTCCATCATAGCTTTCAAAAAGTCACCAAAAGGTCTTCTGACCCGAGTTTGCAGAGTGAGAGAAGACGGAGACGAAGCACCAGCAGCAGCAGCATCAACATCTTCAACCTCTACAGTAATATAGAAGGATACAGAAAACGGATGTTGGGTATTCAATTTTGGTATGCGAATGAACTTCAAGTTCCTATTGTGCTCAAAGTTGAACCAATGAACAGCCAACCGGCCGTAGAGATCAATTTCGGGAGGTGGTTCTTGTTGTTCCTCCTTTTCCCCAAAATAAAATGCTGAGATGCCTTGCTTACTTGGGATACGAACGTCAGGATCGATATCGAAAAACTAAACCCCAAAAAAAAAAGAAAAAAATACAAATTACAATATAGCCGCGGGGAGGAGGAGGTAAGTAATATTTTTAGGGGTTACCTACATACCTGAGAATCAACGATTTGGCGGAAGTACCTTTCGTCTACTTCTTCCGATTCTTCACCTTGATCTTCATCCATTTGACGTGAAAGATTGTAGCTTTCCTCATCAGATAGATTCCGCATCTCCAACAACTGCGTCAGAGGTTTCCTGTTGTCGATTCGTTTAACAGCTTTTTCCTCAATCACTTTCTGATAGATACATACAACAAAAAGGAGGAGAGTGTGTGTGTGAGAAAGTTACAATCGCCATGACCGAAAAAAAAGAAGAAGTAATACCTCAGATGTGCATCCACCACCCACTACTTTATCGGAATCTAATCCCGCCAACATAGAGAGGCATTGTTCGTCCGTTAGCGTTCCGCTTTCCAACATCCGCCGCAGAATATCCGCCATCTTCTTCTGCTTTCGACGTACGTAGGGATTTCTTTATGTGTACGTAGGATAGGGTCGGTCACTAGATATATAAAACAAGTGGTAATGGGCCCAGTGGCGGCCCGGACTAGATGTATAGGGCTTCACACATTTTTGGCCCACCTACACTATTAAAGATCTGGTAAGAATCAGTGAACACAAAAAGTCAAGAAAACAGGGTTGTTGATAATTCCAAAACATTGTGGCT
This sequence comes from Camelina sativa, assembly GCF_000633955.1. NCBI lineage: Eukaryota > Viridiplantae > Streptophyta > Magnoliopsida > Brassicales > Brassicaceae > Camelina > Camelina sativa. The sequence goes on along the minus strand of NC_025699.1, from coordinate 156,373 downwards.
AAAACCGAAAACCTCAAAAAGTAAGAGGAGCACAGTTTTAAAAATAAGTCAAGTCGAACCTTTTGTCTTGCTCAGAGGTTTTAGTCTAAAGCCCTAAACCATTTCCTCTGTCTCGCCATTGCTGCTCCATCGATTCCATTCGTAAAAATCCAAACTTTTTTTTGTTCAAATCAAAGCCAAACACTTCTGTTTTTGTAACTGAGACTGAAAAACAAAAAGATGGCGGTTGCTACTTTCTCGGAGCTACCGTTCTTCACATCGTCTATCACTTTCTCATCAGTCCCACTTCCAGGTAGTTTCCAATTCGACCCGATCTTTCACTTCTGGAGTTGGAGCTTTGCAACAAAGACAGTGTCTTTTTGCCTTGAGATCGCCACTAGCGAGCTCTATTAGCCGAAGCTTTTCAACTGAGCCTGTGATTGAAGAGAAACCTCCTGCTGAGGCTGTTATGATTGATGTTTTTAGCAGATTGAATGGTAAGGATGAGATTAGGAAAGAACTTGATTCGAATGGTATTGTGATTAGCCATGAATTAGCGTTGAGAGTTCTGAGGGAACTTGAATCAAGCCCTGATGTTGCGGGGAGGTTTTTCCAATGGGTTTTGGAGGCTTATCCTCGAAAACTTTCCTCCAAAAGTTATAACACGATGCTGCGTATTCTTGGTGTTAATGGTCTCGTTCGTGAGTTTTGGGAACTGGTTGATGCTATGAAGAAGAAAGGACATGGTGGATCAGCTGGTGTTAGGGATAAAGTGGGTGAGAGATTTCTGAACGATGGGCTTGAAGGTGATCTGGAGAGGCTTAAAGAGATTTTTGCTTCAGGTTCTATGGATAATTCGGTGGACAAGGTTTGCAATAGGGTGTGTAAGATTGTGATGAAGGAAGTTTGGGGTGCTGATGTGGAGAAACAGCTAAGGGATTTGAAACTTGAGTTTCGAAGTGACCTGGTGAAGATGATTTTGGAAAAGCTTGACGTGGATCCGAGGAAAGCTTTGTTGTTCTTTAGGTGGATTGATGAGTCTGGCAATTTTAAGCATGATGAGAAGACGTATAATGCTATGGCCAGGGTTTTAGAGAAAGAGAAGTTTCTTGATAGGTTTCAACACATTATAGAAGAAAGTAGGACTGCTGGTTACGAGATGGAGATGGAGACTTATGTTAGGGTTTCAGCAAGGTTCTGTCAGACTAAAATGATTAAAGAAGCTGTCGAATTGTTCGAGTTTGCAATGGCGGGGGTAGCAATACACCCACCCCGCACTGCTGCAGTTTGCTACTAAAGAAAATTGTTACTGCGAATAAATTGGACATGGATTTGTTCTTAAGAACTGTGAAAGCTTATACTGATAAGGGCAACGTTGTGCCTGATTCTATGCTGCAGCATGTCCTCAAGTCGTTGAGAAGCGTTGATAGGTTTGGACAGAGTAATGAGGTGTTGAAAGCGATGAACGAAGCTGGCTATCTTCCTAGCGGTGATCTGCAGAGTGTGATTGCATCAGGACTTAGTCGTAAGGGAAAGAAAGATGAAGCCAATGAACTTGTCAACTTCATGGAAACCTCTGGAAATCATTTAGATGACAAAGCAATGGCGTCTTTAGTTGAAGGGCATTGTGATGCTAAAGATCTCGAAGAAGCTACAGAGTGTTTCAAGAAGATGATTGGCAAAGAGGGAGTCTCTTATGCAGGTTATGCATTTGAGAAGTTGGTACTTGCTTATTGCAACAGTTTTAGGGCAAGAGATGCATACAAGCTTTTCACTGAGCTAGTGAAACAAAATCAGCTGAAACCTTGGCATAGTACATACAAGATTGTGGTGAGGAATCTGTTGATGAAGAAGGTAGCAAGAGATGGTGGGTTTGAAGAAGCGTTGAGTCTTCTACCTATGATGAAAAGTCAGGGGTTCCCTCCTTTTGTTGATCCGTTCATGGATTACTTGTCAAATAGTGGAACAAGCACCGAGGCTTTCGCTTTCCTGAAGGCTGTGACTTCAAAGAAGTTTCCATCTAATTTAATGGTTCTGCGTGTATTCGAAGCTATGTTGAAGTCTGGAAGGCATAGTGAAGCTCTGGATTTGCTGTCTATGTCCCCAAGTTATATCCGTCGCAATGCAGAAGTTCTAGAACTCTTTAATTCCATGAAACCTGATAAATGTTCTTTAGAAAAACCTTTACCCGCTCCTGCTCAAGTAGAAGCTTAGTTCATTATAGGTTTATGTTTGTGGACACGGGGGATTCAAAAAGATTGGTCAGAGAATGTTCGGCTTATACACTATTACTATTTCTGCTCCAATTTTGCTTGCCTTATTCTGCATACTACTCTTCTATAACATAATAACTTGGTCTATTCAGAGGAGAAAGAAATCGATCTATAAAGTTTTGCAAAAAAAATTTTGGACCATTTCTCGATTTATGCGTGTCATCCTTGCGCAGGGGCCATGCTAATCTTCTCTGTATCGTTCCAATTTTATCAGATGTCCCCGAAGGTGACAATCAGTTAATGACTCGAGCGCTATATAAACCCTTTAGTTGTCTTCCAAGTTTATCGATGTGGGGTTATGGAATAAACAAGAGAGAATTAATTATTTGGGCTTGTGGGCCTTTTGACAGGATGTCTCATCTTGAGTTTTGTTACTGGGTTCGAAGAAAATATACTATCTCTTTTATGTGTGTGTACATTTCCATATGTTTTCGTTCATAAATCTTTTTTTTTTGATTAAAAGTTTCAAAGTTTTTCAGCTTTTCAAGATTACAGTTTATCATACGGGGACAAAATAAGAATATCTATGAGTGGTGTGTACTTAAGATTTGTTAAGTAAAGAAATCAGTGATTTGTGTATCAAAGATTCTATATATAGTGATGACTGATGAACATGCACAAGTTGTATAAGAATACGAAAGCAGTGGTGCTCTCCGATCCCCTCGGTTATTTCAAATTAAATCTCCTCACGATCAGTAGAGCATTTTCTTTGATAACACATACATAATACATATGTATATATAAATACACAAAACCATGTCGCGTTTTACAGTTTGTCATTTAATGATTAAACATTTTTGTCATTGCATGTTTAGATATATATATGCGACGAGGCATTTACAAAGATGAATGTAAAACACGTCAGATGCATGCATCAAAACAGTAAACTTCATTACTGCAAAGAGTAATAAATGATAAAACTAACTTCATAACTTCATTATTAATGACTGCTCAACTTCGCTATGTATATACACATCGGACAATACCAAACAAAAGC
>NC_025699.1:150406-151062 GCF_000633955.1 Camelina sativa | reverse complement strand
AAGCTCAATAACCTAGAATAATTATACTGCTAAAAGCTGCCAAAGATTATGTATATGATACTTTTCATCAAACCCAACATAATTGGAACAAGATTAAGTTTTTAATTACTTGAAATTTTCGATTGTGAGCTTTTACATAAAAGTTTTACATAATGGCCGAAACATAATCCCACATGTCTTTTCTCGTGTCACGAAATCAGCCGTAACTTGAACCTGGCCCTTGCTTCACACAGTTTCCAGTACTTAACCAGTATTACGTACACAATCTCTCCATTTTTAATAGTTATATAATAAATTTAAATTAATTTGAGTTAATAACTGTTTTCAAATACCGAATATTTTATCAGCGCCTCAATTCTTGAAAATTGTTTTGTGTCCCCTACTATATTATAATCCCGATTTTCCCCTATGGCATGCATGCTTCAAAAACAGAACATTTTGAACTTGTAAATATTGTTTGTTATATGTTCAACTACGTACACACAACACACACTGCATATCGTATTACGGCTGCGTACAGTCATTATAACCACAATCCATCGAAGTTTTGTTTTTTTTGTTTCTTTTATATATCAAGGAAAATAAAAGAAAACAATAATAACAATTTTAATATCTTATTATTTGAACAAAAAGACACAAGTCTTGAACTAATGTTG
>NC_025699.1:144746-150158 GCF_000633955.1 Camelina sativa | reverse complement strand
AAGCTCAATAACCTAGAATAATTATACTGCTAAAAGCTGCCAAAGATTATGTATATGATACTTTTCATCAAACCCAACATAATTGGAACAAGATTAAGTTTTTAATTACTTGAAATTTTCGATTGTGAGCTTTTACATAAAAGTTTTACATAATGGCCGAAACATAATCCCACATGTCTTTTCTCGTGTCACGAAATCAGCCGTAACTTGAACCTGGCCCTTGCTTCACACAGTTTCCAGTACTTAACCAGTATTACGTACACAATCTCTCCATTTTTAATAGTTATATAATAAATTTAAATTAATTTGAGTTAATAACTGTTTTCAAATACCGAATATTTTATCAGCGCCTCAATTCTTGAAAATTGTTTTGTGTCCCCTACTATATTATAATCCCGATTTTCCCCTATGGCATGCATGCTTCAAAAACAGATCATTTTGAACTTGTAAATATTGTTTGTTATATGTTCAACTACGTACACACAACACACACTGCATATCGTATTACGGCTGCGTACAGTCATTATAACCACAATCCATCGAAGTTTTTTTTTTTTTGTTTCTTTTATATATCAAGGAAAATAAAAGAAAACAATAATAACAGTTTTAATATCTTATTATTTGAACAAAAAGACACAAGTCTTGAACTAATGTTGTTTTGGTAGTTCTTCTTGTTCAATTATTAAGAATTTCTGAAGTAAGGATAACATAATAAAAATAGAGAAAGAAAACAAAACCTAACATAGAAATAAATAAATTAGAAGAAGCATGTGGAGCATGCTGCACGTGAAATTGGCATGGCTAAGGGTTACTGTTTGGCATAACCTAGACAATTTTCGTTCACTTGTGCCCTTACTAATTAATTTACTAATACCAATACTCTAATCCGTTTCATTATAGAAACCATTATCATGATAATGTTTACCATATTCAATTATATGACTTAATTAACAATGAACTTGAACAAAATTAAGAATCATAAACCCGTATCTTGGTCTTGGATGATTCAAAAGATAGAGTGTCGCGTAGGTAAAAACTTGTACGGTGCAACGCACCAAGAAACAATTTCGAATTTGTAATTTTGGTTTACTAATCATTCGAACTAAGGCTGATTGGATTCTTGCTAATGAAGCATCCAATATCTTGGAACTAGTTTTCTAGCTAGTAATCTAATCAAGATGCTTACATATACAAACATCAATGCATTATCCATCTATATATATTAACATACGTTGACCCATACTTTTGTCATTAGTTTATTTCTATGTATTTTGTGCAATTATTTAACTAAAAGTCTCCTAATCATTGTGGTACTTTAATTTTGGTATTAGACAAAAAGTATAGACGAGATGTTAATTAAATCGTATTATTTGATCACTCCAACCTTTTATTTTTGAGAGGCTTAACGGGCCATGAAATAAAGAATAATCGGGCCTAACAGGCTAAATTAAAACTTGCGATTAAGTAACTTTTTATGGACCCAATTGAGTTTTACTGGGCTTTAAATTTAGAAGCTATATGATAAATAATAATAATAATAATAATAATAATAATAATAATAATAATAATAATAATAATAATAATAATATAATAAAAAACTGATGAACAGAGATCTCCAAAGATCCTTACTTTGATTTGATTCTGTCTCCGACCTCTTCAGATGTATAAAGGTTTCATCACAGACAAGACAACAATGGAGATTGTCTGATCATCAAAGCTTAATCTCCCAAACACATCTCTCTCTCTCCTTCTTCTCCTCAAGTTTCATCTATACTCTATTAACCAGTCTCCTCATCACTTGCTCTCTCTCTCTCTCTCTCTCTCTCTCTCTCTCTCTCTCTCTCTCTCTCTCTCTCTCTCTCTCTCTCTCTCTCTCTCTCTCTCTCTCTCTCTCTCTCTCTCTCTCTCTCTCTCTCTCTCTCTCTCTCTCTCTCTCTCTCTCTCTCTCTCTCTCTCTCTCTCTCTCTCTCTCTCTCTCTCTCTCTCTCTCTCTCTCTCTCTCTCTCTCTCTCTCTCTCTCTCTCTCTCTCTCTCTCTCTCTCTCTCTCTCTCTCTCTCTCTCTCTCTCTCTCTCTCTCTCTCTCTCTCTCTCTCTCTCTCTCTCTCTCTCTCTCTCTCTCTCTCTCTCTCTCTCTCTCTCTCTCTCTCTCTCTCTCTCTCTCTCTCTCTCTCTCTCTCTCTCTCTACCATTCCCTCTACTGCTTCTCTCTTATACCCACAAACCCTAGTCCCGTCTCCTTGCTCCTCGTCTTCGTTTCTCCCAGAACCTTAATAACTCCAACCACGATTCTGCTAACGAATCGTCTCCGCGTCAATGCTGTATCATTGCTGGGCCATATCGTGGTAGGTCGCATCTTCTTTTCAGATTCTATGTGGTCTATGGGAAGGGAAAAACAAAAGCTTTGTGAGAGCCAAATTGATTTTGTGATCAGAATGTTGGGGTTTTGTTGAGTTGAATCTTTCAGTTAAAATCGTTGGCTCAACCAATTACTTTGCAATGTAATTTGGTTTCGTGCTCCAAAGTACTCATCTTTAGTGTCAAGGGTACTTGTGACTGATAGACAGCAGTTGTTGTGGAGATGATGACGATGTGGTGCGATTGGATTTGTTAGACTGGTCTGGTGTCGATTGGAATACTCTCGGGTTTGTTGATTCTTAGGGGAAGATAATGAGACGAAAAGAGTTTGCGTAATGGGCGGATTGAAGGGAACAAGAAGAAGGAGAAAGCTGTTCATTGTAAGTCTATAGAGTTAGTTACTACACTTGGGGTGCTTTTTTGGATTTTAATATGATCGTTTTAAGCTTCTATTTTTTGGTGATTTATAATGTGAATGATCATGAATCTGAAATGTTTCTATATACTGTGATTGCTTTATTGAGGGGTTGCATGTTTAAGGATTTGGTGGTACAATGTGCGTAAGATAAAAGTAGACTACAGGAAAGCTGATTCTGTGGTATCTTTAGGATTCGGAGAGTTACTTTCTTTTTTTGAGCAAAAGGATAGTGACTTCTTGTTGCTTCTTGATAACATGATAATGATAATGCCTTTTCTCTGCTGCAGTTGTAGTAGCGTTCATGCTTCTAATCTAGCCTGTTACCCTTTGCAGTGAACAAGGGGTTGTTAAGTAAACAGAGACAACCATCTTCTGAAACAAGAATCTGCTTCCTAACGCTGTTGCTGCTGGTAGCGCTGATTTGAAATCAGAACATGCCTGGTAGGGCGATATCTATTCAAGGATTGTCCATTAGAAGGTTCTTGATCTTGGACTCTGCCGGGTGTATACATGTATTGCATGTCTCTGGTCGTCATCCTCTCGGATCAATCTTTGCTTGTCATATTCAGCAGTTGCCTCGCTTTATGGATGTAATGATCCCTTGTTCTTGAAATGTTTGTTAGGTGAAGTGATATTGTTTTTGTTTTTGACACATTGGATATCAAAATTTCCTTTGCTTAACACAATTATATGGTCTCTGGTTACTGCACGTACAAAAAGCTTTTGGATTTCAGACGGGGATTATTTCATCATGCTTAGGGTGACAAGTCTGATGAGGAAGCTATCATAAAAGAGAAAGATAGAGTTAATAAGATAAGAGATGAAAGACCTATACAAAACCTTGGATTCTCGGGCTACGTAAGTTGTTTGGTTCCATCTATTCCAGTGGTAGATAGAATCATAAAAACATCCTTTTGCAGAAAACACAACCGCTAAACTCTGAAATGTTTTACTCTTTTTGGCAGGAACCTTGTACGCCTATGCTATTATCCTGAAGCAGCTAAGACATGATTTGGTTTTGTTAAAAACTGGGTATAAAATAGTTACCATAAAATTCGAATGTCAAGATAGTGTCCATGGGATTCAAATCAAACCCATGAACTTATAAATGAAAACATGGACCATAACAGGGATCTGATGATGAATGTGACATGATGATGATTATAACATGCACGTGGTTTACATATGGAACACAAAGCTACTCCTTTCAACTTTTTTTGTTGTCGTTGTTTTTATCTTTGAAATGCTAAGAAAGAGAATTCCATATTTCATGCTATATATTGAAAACAACCATAAGCATTCATAGTGGGTTGGTCCATCACAACAATTCACATGTTATCTAGACCAAGCTCCTTAGAAATCTAAGAGCGACTGCATTTAGTCTAGAAGTGCTTGTTCAATTCATACTAAATTATTAATATATCTTTTGTATAATGATAGTCTGTTTTGGATTCTTCGTCTGATAAAACGTATTGCTCTATCAATCGATATCACATAGTTTAAAATGTTGTTTACATGTAATTCACTTCATACATAGTTGATTCTCTTAGTACCTAAAACATGAAATTGACGTCCAAACATACATATGGACAGCGTTAGAGGTTTCAGCTAAAGAAGAGAAGCTGTTACAAAAAAGGTTAGGCATCAATCAATGAATGATAGATATGTCATTTTCATATTATTCTTTTGCGGTGAATTTCAGATATGTGGATATATAGGTAGGAGACTATGATATGAACGATAAACATCTTATTCACTATATCTCACACACTCATAAATGAGACTATAAACATCAACTTCGCGTATCAACCCGGACTAACTCATAAGTGAATAGAACCAGCTGCCATAACTTCCAACTCATCCGTAGCTCATAAATAGTATATAGTCGAGATTCGAGATTCGAGAATATTAATGTTTATAACAAAGACAGCAATAACAGACTATCATCTATGAGTTGGGACTATGTACATACATATTCCTTTTCTTTTCTTTATATATAAGTTTTTAAAAATTTCAGACATGTTAATTATAAGACTAAATAAAATTTTCACACATGTAAAATTATAAATTTTTTCTATTTGCAATTATTTTTTTGAGTCAATTTGATAACAGTGAAAAATAGGCAAACATGTTAAATCAATCAATCTTGTCAGACTAATCAGTTCCATACTTGAAGTTTTAACTGTCACTATACAAATTAAAACATGAAAAAGAAACCAGAACTAACATAGATCATAACCTTTCGAGGAAAAATTGGAACATGCCAAGTGAATCTGTTTCCTATATATATGGATTACACCCAAAAAAAGCAGAAGACAAGAAATTTAAACTTTATTGTGAGATTTTATCATATCTAAGTCATCCAATTATCTTAATAATATTTTTCAAGATATATTATATTGATATACCCTATATAACGAAACAAAATTAAAGATGAGTCAGAAAACTACAAAGCAAGTCAATATCTTAAGTAATAATTAAAAACCAAAAAAAAAACTCAACGATGCGCTTTAACATTCAAAGGTACATTTCCAACCTCTCACAATCCTCCGTTGCTCTTTGCCCCTACTCTTTCATAGCAAAATATTCAGTTCTAATGGCTTTGCATGGCGAAGAGCTTGAGTATAACTTAAGCCTA
>NC_025699.1:75133-142856 GCF_000633955.1 Camelina sativa | reverse complement strand
GACAGATGAGATTGACCCATCAGATTATTCCTTCACTAGTGCACTCAAGGGTAAGTTTCGAAGATTGAAACTTTTGAGAATTTCGACCTATTCTAAGCATTTGCCAATTTGAATGACTAATCAAACCATTGGGTGCTACGTCGTCTATTATAGAAATTGTTGTCAATTAAGAAAAAGCTAAAAAGACAATTCTGCTAAAATCATTACGTTTCGATAAATCTTTATTCAAATTTGAATCAACAACTAAGTCATTATATTACACTGTGTTGGTTTGTTTATATATCATTGCTAATAATCAAAAGCAGCTCTGTTACATAAGAACAGATTACAATAATAACTTTCGTAAGTTTTGTTTTATTTGCTAACACAGCATTGCAAGCAAAAGCAATGTACAAAGAAGAAATGTGATTGGTTGAAACCAGAAGGGGTTGTTGAGTTAAACTCGAAATGGAACGAAGCAGAGAAGTACATCTGCAATCCTTTGTCTGGTGAAGTTCCTATAGAGTGTTTGACTTCTAGAACCCTAAATTCAAGATCCTTCAGAAACTTATCCACCACGCATTCTCCTCANGGAGCAGAAAAGAAAGTTGTGGGGTTGAAACGAGACGTGGGTGTGCAGAGTGCACCGGCAACTAGTGTTAGTCCAGCCACGACGTCGCCGATCATGGAGAGATCAACGAAAAGACAGGTGGAAGATGATGATTCGCCGGTTGAGTATGCACTAAAGTTGAAAGCTCAACAAGAGGTAGGTACACATATGTTCAATTCTGCTATGATAATTCTTGATTTAACACAACACATTCATTATTAATTTAAACATTTCTATAAAATTTGGGTAGAAAATCAAATGCGCTAGTATAACTCGTGATCTAATCAACGGTAACATAGACAACTAGTACATGATTCTTCTTTCCCAAATCAGTCGTTTTAAAAGTAATATTTGAATTAAATTTGGAAAGTTACTTTTATGTTAAACATGTTTGAATTAAATTTGGAAAGGGCATTATACTCATTTAGGCCTTTGGGAACAATATTAAACTTCCAACTATAATTATCAATTTCTCGTACTACGATTTTGCATTGGGCCATTCGAAATAATTGAAATCATGTAAAGAAAGGTACTGTACGTAATAATTGCACAAAACTTTGAATTCGTTTGTGCAATTAAATTCTTTCACAGAGAATAAGAGAAAACACAAATTAATACATGAATGCTCAGTGTATAATTTTTGTTTTTTTAATCATAGGAGTAGACAGTGATGAGACTCCACGTTTTGTTTGTTTATACATATAAATATACTGTATCCTTTTTGAGATGTATCTTCTTCATGATATTTTGATTATANATGGATAGACAGCCACAGACAAAATGCGCCCATCTTTTGGCAGAAACGAATTCAAAACTACGTACAAGTCTTTGGCCTAAGTAAGTAANTGTTCTAATTATTTCATGAAAAATCTTCTATTGGACCCCATGTTATGATTTTGTGTAGTCTACATTGAAAAGGCTTAATATATGTATTATGTGCACGTTTGCATATATACCCAAAGATACTTTTACAAGTTCAACCAATAACATATTTTTCAAAAAAGTATATAAATTTACTACTAGTGATTAACCCACCTGATTACTGATTAGTTGCTTATGTTGAGCATGTTTGAGGATCTCTCACCTCAGATGCAATATCACGAGGTGGATGTTTGAATTCCATGGAATCAGGAATAAATCTAAGGTCGAGCTTGTTTGAGGATCTCTCAAACTCAATTCCATCACATGATTTGTACAAGTAATCTGCAGTAGCACTTGAATCACATTCGGCAACAGCGAAATAATACCTGAAAACAGAGAGCAATAGTGTATTAGGCTATTAGCAAGTTTCAGTAATAGTCCCTCTTCCTCCTCCACATATACCTTAGAGACAAGAGTAGCTTTTGAACTTACTTTAATCTACTTAATTCGTAAACACGTAGCTTCTGGTTGATGACATCCTCATCTTCCTCCTCTTCATCATCATCATCATCATCATCATCACCATCTTCATTCTTTTCATATCCATCAATTAGCGGCCCGTGAATTTCCTCCTCTTTCATTCGCTGAAGTCCAAATTCAGATGGATAGACCGCCACAGACAAAATGCGTCCATCTTTTGGCAGAAACGAATTCAAAACAACGTACAAGACTTTGGCCTAAGTACCAAATAAAAGATATCAGCCAAAAGCACAACTGCAAAAACTCACAGAACACTAAACTCTAAACAACGGAAAGAAACAAACAAGCTCTAATTTATCGAGCAAAAAGCTTAATCCTTTAGTAACCATTCCCACTCATTAGATTAGTTCCATAACCATAGCAAAGATACAAACACGAAAGAAGGCCAATTCGAAACAATACATCAAGGATGGAGAACACTTACAGAGACATGTTTCCAATCCATGTTAACGATAGCAAGTCTGGGAGTTTCTTCTGGGATAGTCGGTATGTTCTCTTCCTAGAAACCATCATCAACACCAAATTCTCAACATGAGAACATCATTCATTATTTATAAAACAATAACAACAAGGGCATATGAATCACAAAGTAGAGCAATTATACCGGAATTTCTGGTCCATCGTCTTCATAGATACCTTCATCGTCCTCATCGGTATCATCCTCTTCTTCCTCTGATACCTCTTCAGACTCAGCTCATCGGAGTCAGCTTCATCATTAGACTCTTCCTCCAAAGAAGCAAGCTTTAGCTTCTTGTCCAGTATCACTCTCTTCCTCTGATTCCGCCTCAGATTTCAGATCAGTCATCTCTTTCTCACTGTCATCCCCAGATTCCTCCTCAGTCCTCATTATTACCCTCATCCTTCTCCTTCTCCTTCTTCTTCTTATCATCAGTATCTTCTTCATCAAGTCGATAAAAAATCACGAAGCAAATCGTTTCCTTTTCCAAGTACTTTCCCTTTCCCTCATTTCTTTGAATGCTTCGAATGTGTCCTCAGGGACACCAATCCTCATCTGCATCATCCTGATAAATGTGGTCAGCATTGACAAACATGCTTAAACTATAATATTCATGAACATGTGACTAATAAATTCATAAACACACACCTCAAGTGTCATAAGAGATGCCCTCTTCCCGCGTTTCTTTGTTCTGTTTGCTTCATCAGATTCTTTTAAGAGTTGGACTCCAATCATTTGAAGATGCTTCTTCTTAGCTTCAGCTGTCTTATTCTTAACTAAATCCTCCCCTTTTGATCATCATCAGCTTCTTTTGCAACATCTTTAATTTTGTTCTCCGACTCTCAACTGTAGCTACTGTTTCGTTGGATTCAACTGAAGTTTCAATCAAGCCTTCTCCAAGAAACGGACGTTTCCTTGTTCCATCAATTTGTTTATTCTCCTTGCTTTTTGGACTCGCTGGTAAAGAGCATTCCGGGTTCCATCAATTGGCAAACCCTGAGCTTCAAGTTCTTCCTTTAACTCTGATACAGCCATCTTGTTTGCTGCTTTTGGCTTCAAAAAAGATTATGTGCAGGACCTCTTATTATGTTTCGTAAAGCTCTCCATCACTCTCATGTAATCAGATTCTGATGCATCTCCTAAAACTGGAAGACCTTCACTCTGTAAGGTTCTCAAGAGCTTCCCTATGGTGAATTTTCCAATCTTCAAGGCAACTAAACCTCATATGACTCGGCCCCAGTTATATGTCTCAGTGTTGGGCTTCATAAAATCTATCAAATCAAGCTATGCTAGAAGCCATTACGCAACAACTAGACCAAACATTTGAAGCAGGATGCAGCTGGAAAANAAAAAAAAAAAAAAAAAAAAAATACAAACCTTGGCCATACTCCATATTTTCAAATGTCGCATAAGCAAGCAACCTCGGGAATCCCACATGTAGCCTACAGAATGGAAACAAAGAAAAACCTATTTGATAACGACAAAAAAAGACATATATAAAACCATCTTCATCATTCATCAGACAGAGAAGAAGCGTATGTATACGTTCCAAAGTACAATGACAAACCTGCAAACTAAGAAGAAGACAGTTGAAATGAAATGTTGTCGCCATTCTACCAGCTGCCTCCGTTTCGTAAGAGATGTCTAAGGTATTATAGGATGATCTACAGCTTTGCAGTCTTCTTCAATCATCAGATCAAAAAGCTGATCTGTTGCTCTCATCCCACCTCTAGCACCCTTCAAGAAAACTTTATTTGCATCTTCCAAGTGATTGGTTCTCATGAGCTCCTCTATAAACAAACCCAACAATCCAAATATAAACGATTACTCAATAACCCCAACCAACCATGGCAGACACACAAAAGAAAATACAAGCATTTGATTCTAACAAATAATAGTCTTGGTAAGAGAGAATACCAATTAACAAGAACGAGCCAAGCTTGACGAATGTCATAGTTAAGCTGCTCCATAGCGGCAAGGATTTCCAAGCCTCTCGTAGCGTTTCAACCTGAGAGTGGAACCAAAGCAATCACTGTTTCAGGAAGCGGACGTTGGCCTTGGCCTGCACCTAACTCCTTTCTAAGCGAGTGCATCTGCAGTCAGACACACCAAACAAAGAAAAGTGTTAATCTTTCACTTCAATCACACCCAAGAAGCTACGAGAAAGAGGAACGTTCCAATTTGGATTAAAATTAAAAAATAAAAAATGTTAAAAAGTCTTAAACCACATAGCTCAAGTTCAGTTGTGAGTTTTTAGCTTTCAGCTATGATGAGTGACTTGTTAAGGAAATCAGGAAGTAGTATACATCTTTAGTTAAGGGGCTATAGAGAAGCATTTACCGCGCCTTGTTCGTCGCCGTTAAGCGCGTGAGCAACGACTAAGCCATGGAAAGAACGAGGTCCAGGGCTAAGCCCAGCGGCAATCAGGTCATAGATAACCTCGGAAGTGTCTCGATTTCTAGGTCTTTCCATAAAAGTGAGGCGGAGACTCCTCTCCAGGGCCGAGACAGCTTCACCGCTTCCGAGAAATCGAGCAACCAATGGAAGACAAACCGGCGGCGCGATGAGGAATTGGGTGGATTGAGTTGGAGGGAAATGGAGGATTGAGGAAGAAGAGTGACATTTTTTTCTTTTTCTTTGGCCAAAGTCTTAAGATTTTATTTTTTTTGGTTCCTTCCTCACTGGAGAATGGATAAAAGTGATTAGAGCGACTGAACTCAGAGATACTATCATCATATCATACTAGATTTATTCTTTAATTCAAAAAATTCATACTTTCATACTGTTGTTGTTATTATAATCGGGACGATGATCATGTGCACATCACGTGAGCAATTGTCTTCCAGATTTTTTATTGGTTTTTATCGAACCAAATTGGATTGAACCAGAATTTTCCATATAACCGGACTAAACCAAGCGATATTTCCTTATTTTTCTAAAACTGGCTTTGCGAGAGAATGTTCGTCGACAAGATATCAGAGGAAGAAGATAAATTGGTTCTCAAGTTTTCGATTCGAGCTTTTTATAGATCTTAATACCAAAACGCATCGTTTCTGTCTTTAGAACGACCGTTGGGCGATTCCGACACCATCTCCAATCCGAGTCCCGGAGAAATCTAGCTCTGTGCCCTTTCTCTTTCAAAAAGATCGTTTCTCTCGATTCTTCGTTTCATCGAACGCACGTCGATTTTCTTCAAAATTTCTGAAATCAGAGGTATGTATCAACATCCTTGAGTCTAGTTTTAGGCTCGGAAGTTTTAAAGAGGGTTTAGGGAATGGTTTTAGCGATGTTAGGATTTAGGGTTTCAAATAAAGTATTCAGCTTTCTTGATTTGATTGAATTAGGGGACTTGGTGTTTTATCGGAATGGTATAATCTAATTATGGTTCTCCCTTGATCAGATTAAATGGCTTTCTCAACGTCTTACAAAACAGCACAAAGAGATTGGTATAAGGTTCAGGATACGAAGCTTCTTGTTTCGCATGATGTAGTGGAAAAAGGCCACGAGTTTGAGTCACTCTTAGGTTTTTATGACCCTGGGAAGAAATTAATGGTGAAGCGGATGGCGAGATCTGATGAGAACAAAGAAAGAATGCAGAGAGAATACACAAATTTGGAAGCCTTCCAAAAACATCCTAACATTCTCGAGTGGGTTACTTTTGATGAAGATGACAGTTTTCTGTATTTGTCTCAAGAGCGATGGAGTTTCAGCTTAGAGGAGCTGGTGAAATACTTTCGCAGCAGTCAACACACACAAAGTCCACAACAACCTCCAGAACATCTTGATACATATATCAAGAATACGGGTATGATTCTAGACAAACCTTCTATTGGTCGTGTCATGTTGGATTTGATGGAACAAGTTGCTAGTGGTTTGAAGCATCTTCAAAAGATAGGGTATGTTCATCGAGATTTGAACCCCAAAAATATAGTCATAGTGTGTGGAACGGAATTTATGACTGCAAAGATTGCCAACTTCTGCACCGCCCAAGATAGCAACATGCCATCTCCGCATAAACACAAAACAATAAGTAAGTGAATTTGTTTTAATGAATATTATGAATTTCTTTTTGGTTGTTGTTGAGTATTCTAACTTGTGTCTTTGTGCAGGCCATTATCACACGGGTTTTCAACCTCAAGAACAGATAAAAAACAATGAACAGAGGAAGCCGTTTGAGACTAGTCAAGGGACATCCAAGCCTAAGAAACCTTCTCCAGAAACTAAAGATGCAGACTTGTTTAGTTTTGGTTGTATACTGTTCTACTCTTTAACTCTAGGTGATCATCCTTTTGGAGCTTCTCATGGTTCACCAGTTGCAAAAATAGAAACAAGAATCTTGCAAAATAAACTCGATCTCAGCAAGTGTGAAAGTGAAGATGCTAAATTTCTTTTGCTTCTAGAACAGGAAAAACAATCCATCCAAACCATTTTCAAGATGTTCGTGCATTGATTAGGTTGATTAGAAACCAGTATAGTCACTTCCGTGAACTATCTACAAACATCCAGATCCAGGTTCGCACCTCATAATAAAGAAAACACAAAGTATCATTGAAACCTGGTACACAAGTTTATTTTGAATTTTATGTTTGTCTCAGGCACTTTATAAGGGGACACTTGAAGGAATGGAGGAATATTACAGTGGGATATTTCCTGGATTGCTGACGACTGTCTATAAGGAAGTCTGGTTAGTAATGCGTAAGCCTGTAGCAGGTTATGAAGAGTTTTTGAGAGAGTACTATTATTGAAATAGATGTCTGATAAGGTACGGGTTTATTCGCAATTCGCAGTCATGATTCAGTTCTTCAAACATAGTTATATAAAGATCAAAACATAAATTGATCTGTTTCCTTTTCTCTTATTAGTTTGGTGTTCTGCTTTGATGTGTAAATTTGCAGGTTCCGTTAGGAAGGTGATCTTGATGATATGGAACAACCAAAAGGTACGCAAAGCTTTAGAGAAAACAAGGGACTTGTCTATTCCTGATGAATATGATGTAGTAATCTTCAGAGGAATAGCATCAATAATCTCTGATCTGTAATGGTGTTTCTTTGAAGTGAATGATTCAGTCGTTGAGGAGTGTTTCTCTTAAAATGCAGGTTCCAAAGTGGTGGCTTTGAAGCGCAAATGAGACTGATCACTAGTAGACATTCAACTTGATGACAGATATATGGTCGCAGATTTTTTTATTGGAGAATATATTCTAACGGACTCCGTATTTGTAGTAACGACAACTCCTAGATTTATGTTTCTTGTTCACTAGGTTCTACATATGTAATCTCCTCAACTCTTAATGAAGAGATACAGAAACCTTTTCACGCATCTGACTCTCTCTTTATTTTTCTCTCTTACAATTCCCTTTTAAAATAAATAAACCAAACATGGTTATGGATTTTTAAAAGGTTTTTTTTCTTCTTTTCGAATAGCGTAAAGACTCTTGATCAAAAAATGTGCCCCATCATTGGAAAGTTTCAGATTCAGCTATTAAGATCATCTTTACTGGTAAAAAGCTAAGAACCCATGAAACCAATTTTTTTCTATTAAATTTTGGATTTGTCAATGTTAAGAAACTATTAAGAAAAACTTTCTCCAATGGTAGAACATATGAGGGGTTCTTAAGATTTTTTTTTTGAAGAGTTCATCATAATCACATTAAAAACTTGTCAAATACAAAACATATATTCATTGACAAAAAAAAAACAGAGATTCAAAACAGAGATTCATGACTATAAGCAAAGAGATTCAAAACAACTATTCAAATCAACTTTACACATTCCAGCAAGCATTTGGATTGCCATTGACTTGATTGACATTCTCATTCTGCAAAGACTCATCATCACCTGAAGGTTCCGTGAAGACAGCTTCTGCTTGGAAAGATTTTTGCTGCAATATCCTGAGATTAAGACAACAAAAAAGGCTTCGAAACAGCAGAGACCAAGAGGATTTAGTCTGGTAATACTAATAACTTTCAGAGAGAAGCCAAAGTCATGAAAAAACTGATGCATGTTCTGAGGGAAGACAGTCATGCTCAAGAAACCGACAATGACCATTTGTATTCCTTGATATACAAGCGTAGAAAGGTTCAGAGAATTGACATACAAGCGTTGAGCCTCCACCCTATGATAATCCACTGTTCTTTCTTTGCTTTTTCCTGCAATCATCATAGAGACCTTCAATCATCATAAACATTACCAAGTGTAACTAAAACCAGATATATTCAACAAGATCAGAGTAGAGTTTAATCATGAATACAAGACTAAGAGAGCTCACAGGTACAAGATTGGTTCCAGCTTCAATTTCATTTTTTCCCATACTTATACGGTTCTAAGAACTATTCTACACAATGACACAGACATCCAAAACATCATCTAACACAATTAACTTGTTGTATTATCTCAGAGTTTCCTACATATGAAAATCAGATGCAAGACAACAACAATTCCTTTGCTTCATTAGTTAGTGAATGCTATATCATATTCACTATGAAAGCTAAAATTGAAGACAACCACAATCAAATCGAAGTTTCAGGACAAGAATACAAACTCTCTCCAAACATGTCTGTAAACTACATTAACCATATCAATCAGAATGATCAAAAACCCTCAAATCCGTATTAAATCCAATCTAATTTTACCAATTTTCGAGATTACTCAATGACTCTTTTGCTCAATGTCATAAACTAAGCAATCAAAACTCTATATTCAACCAACAGAAGTAGAAAACAAGGAGAAAGAACAAACCTTTCAAGAAACTGGACTGAGCAGACAAAAAAAGGGTTTTTAACCGAACTCTGTTGGATTGAAAAGGAGCAATTTGACTTCTCAAAATTCTCAGTTTATCTGCGTTATTAAACTCAAAACAGAACATGGAGCAAGAAACCGAGAATTAGGGAATTGGGTTAGGGTTTGTAAGAATCTGGGAGCGAGAGGAGAAACCATGACATGTGAATGGCTAAAGCGGCTTGATAATACTCAGATTCTCAACAAGAAAGAGTCGCTACAGAGAGAGTTGAGAAAGAGAGAAGAGCTCGTCGCGAAAGAGAGAGGAGAAAGAGAAAGAAGCAAAACGACAGAGTTTTTCCTCATCCAACAAATATCGAACACGTCATTGCCTCTTATGAGCTCTTAGTTTTTTTTTTTTTTTTTATCAACAACTCTTAAGTCTTAGTTAAGAGGTACTTCTTAGCAATATCTCCAATTTTGATTTAATTTTAATTGGGAAAATGTCATTTAAATAATAAACTTTTTTAAACATAAAGTTTTGTTGACCAAACCAAAAAAAAGACATGACGTTAAATCTGATAGTTGACATACTAACGTTACTTTGCCGTTAATCACACCGTTACTAACAAAATGACATCATTTTAATGGAAATTTTAGTTCGAGAAAATATCATTTAAACCATGACCTTTTAAATATAGGTCATTTAAACCATGAACTTGTAAATGTATGTCATTTAAGCCATCAATTTTCAAATTTTTGTCATATAGATCATTTAAACCATAATCGGTTTCGGATTATATGATCTCAATGTTAAGGTACATAAGATTTGTTGCTTTTTGGAGTTGTGTACCTAAAAAAACAAAATGTGAGGGGAAGACAATAGTAATCGATTTGCGTATGCTTTTTTTACTTTTTCTTTTCTAACTTGAAATTTCTTCTTTTATTTTCCCGTGTTTGAATGAAGGCTTTTAGCGACAAAAGCTGAGACTTATACACTCCCTGATCTAAGCCTAATGGTGGCCCAAAAGGCGGCCGGAGTCTCGGCTTCAGCGCCAGCAGGTTGGCAGAATCCGCAGGTGCAAACTCAATACGGAGGAGGTTATGGTGGAAGCCCATACCCATCATCTGATCCCAATGGGGCTTCACCTTCAGGCCATCCTCCTCCATACTATGGTTGAGATATTGTTTACTATATAAATTTGGGAGATTTTGCTGTCGACTAAAGACAGAACTGAGAGTGCTTCCGTGTTATTATGCTTCCAGTAAAAGTGTGATTTGTTCTTTTTGGTTAATAGACATAATTTAAGTGTGGGAAACGAAATAATAAATTGAAAAGCGCCATTATATTCAAAAATCATAAACAATGACTCGTATAAATGCATGCAGTATAGTTAGCGCATTAAGGTGTTAACATGCTTAGATTATCTTTCTTCTCTTGTTGTGCCGTTGGTAATATCTATCTCTTGAACTTTACAGTAGAGAAATTCAGTATAACAGTATGAATGGAAATAGCTACTGGACCTCTTTTATTATTAAAATGATAAAAAAGACAAATTTAAACACAACAACATACCAAGCTGTTTGATACGATAGAGAACACAAATGCAAGATTGTAGATATAGTTGCGGTGGAGGATTAGAAACCAAAGGATAGCTAAAACGACATAAAGCATGCATAAGAAGAAGTATACTGACGAGTGAGTGATTGTAACAGAGCGCACCGGCTTGACCACCAACTAACTTTGATCATCTGTTGAAGAAGAGAAGCAATCAATCTCCGTGTTTCTTAGCGGGTTCGACTTCGACTTCGAGGCGCATATGTCCTGGTAACCCATCTGTAGTTCTCCTTACTACGGTTGTGTAGTCGCGACAGTTGACACTGAAGCTTATGTGGAAGATGGCATTCATAGACTTGAGAATCGGAGACGACATCGGCTCATCATCATCATCTTGAGGCTTTACTTGGGTTTGCATCGGCTCATCATCATCATCATCATCATCATCATCATCTTGAGGCTTTACTTGGGTTTGCATAAGTATCTTCTTCAAGTGCATCTCCTCTGGCAGGAAAGAATGAGATTCAGCCTCGCAAACTTTGAAAAGTGCAAAGTGGGCATACAGAAGAAGCCAATCATTTTGATCAATGACCTCGTACGGAACCACGTAAAATCTCTGATCATCAGCTGCTTCTTCTGGTGGTCCCGACAAAAAGGTGGGCATAGGTCCTTTGTAAAACGCATCTACCCCATCATACCTGAAGTGGTCGAAAAATAAATATGGTTCTTCCGCTATCGCTACAAACAAAAAGGAGGTCAGCCAGGTCAGTAAAGAGAAACAAAATGTTTTTCTTTTGGTTAAATAAAATTAAAAAAAAAAAAAACCTGTTGTGGGTTTGATTCTGCAGCGTTGAATCATACAATCCAAAAGGGGGAAAAAAAGTCTTGAGACCAGAGTTTGCAGAGTGAGAGAAGACGGAGACGAAGCACCAGCAGCAGCAGCATCAACATCTTCAACCTCTACAGTAATATAGAAGGATACAGCATTCGGATGTCCGGTATTCAATTTTGGTATGCGAATGAACTTCAAGTTCCTATTGTGTTCAAAGTTGAACCAATGAACTCCCAACCGGCCGTAGAGAACCATTTCGGGAGGTGGTTCTTGTTCTTCCTCCTTTTCCCCAAAATAAAATGGTGAGATAAATCCCCAACGTGGGACACGAACGTCACGATCGATATCGAAAAACTAAATCCAATAAAAAAAAATAACAAATTACAATATAGCGGCGGGGGAGGACGGGGGAGGGGGAGGTAAGTAATAATTTTAGGGGTTGCCTACCTGAGACTCCTCGAGTTGGCGGTGGTACCTTTCGTCTAATGGCTGCCATTCTTCTTCTTCCACTTCTTCATCATAACGACGACGAAGGTGATCATCATAACAACTGCGTCAGAGATATCCGCTTGTTGAGTCGTTTTACAGCTTTTTCTTCAATCACTTTCTGATGATTACATACAACAACAAAGGAGGGAGAGTGTTGTTAGATTTTGGATAATCATCTTCTAATATCTAAGCCTCTCCCCGCGGCAATATTGGAAGATCAAATACAAAATTACAATCGCCATGGCCAAAAATAAAAAATAATACCTTGTCAGATGTGCATCCACCCACTACTTTATCATCGGAATCTAATCCCCGCAAAAAAGAGAACAATTCTTCCTTCGTTAGCTCTCCGCTAACCAACATCCGCTGCAGAGTATCCGCCATCTTCTGTCTTCTTTCGATCTAGGGATTTCTTCTTCTTTTTTAGGTCTTTTTCTCTTTTTAACTGCGGATATGTCGGTCACGACATATATAAATCAAGTGGTAATGGGCCCAGTTCCGGCCCGGACCATATGTATAGGGCTTCACACATTTTTGGCCCACCTACACTTACTAAAAAGGCCATCCCCTTCCGTTAAGATATTGTTTACTATAAAATTTGGGTTTTTTCTCTGTCGGTATTAAAGACAGAACTGGGAGTGCAAGGACATGCGAAACATTAACTGACTTGAGACTATATAATATAGGCTAGAGTGAAACTCTCTAGAAAAAAAAATGTATTTAAAATATAAGTGAGTGATGAATCTCATCATCATTATAACATACAAAACTGATTTGAAGGAAATAAAAGCTAAAGAGATTTATTTCTTTGATAAATCTTTGGCTTTCTTCTTAATCCGCTGAGCCAGAGTCGAGGAAGTCACTGCGTTTCCCGCTTGCTTCTTCTCCGATTCTTTGTTAATCATCTTCTGTTTTACAGACCTGTTCAGAATTGAGATTCTGTTTTAAAGTCTTAATGCGGTGCGGCTCATCATCATCCCAAGAAAGTTGAACTTTGCTCAATTGCAGCGCTCGGCTCTGAAAATCTAAACCTTCATAACCAGCAGGTGCCTGAATTTTTTATAACAACCAATAGATCAGAAGTAATCACCATGACACAAAAACTAATCCCAAGTAAAAAGGAAGTAGTGGTAACGCACCTCAGATGCAATATCACGAGGTGGATGTTTAAATTCCATGGAGTCGGGAATAAATCTAAGGTCGAGCTTGTTTGAGGATCTCTCAAACTCAATTCCATCACATGATTTGTACAAGTAATCTGCAGTAGCACTTGAAATCACATTCGGCAACAGCGAAATAATACCTGAAAAAGATAGCAATAGTGTATTAGCAAGTTTCAGTAATAGTCCCTCTTCCTAGCTCCACCACATATACCTTAGAGATAAGAGTAGCTTTGAACTTACTTTAATCTACTTAATTCGTAAACACGTAGCTTCTGGTTGATGACATCCTCATCTTCCTCCTCTTCATCTTCATCATCATCATCATCACCATCTCCATTCTTTTTGTCTCGTCCCGTGAATTTCCTCCTCTTTCATTCGCTGAAGTCCAAACTCAGATGGATAGACAGCCACAGACAAAATGCGTCCATCTTTTGGCAGAAAAGAATTCAAAACAACGTACAAGTCTTTGGCCTAAGTACCAAATAAAAGATATCAGCCAAAAGAACAACTGCAAAAACTAACAGAACACTAAACTCTAAACAACGGAAAGAAACAAACAATCTCTAATTTATCGAGCAAAAAGCTTTATCCTTTAGTAACCATTCCCACTCATTAGATTAGTTCCATAACCATAGCAAAGATACAAACACGAAAGAAGGCCAATTCGAAACAATACATCAAGGATGGAGAACACTTACAGAGACATGTTTCCAATCCATGTTAACGATAGCAAGTCTGGGAGTTTCTTCTGGGATAGTCGGTATGTTCTCTTCCTAGAAACCATCATCAACACCAAATTCTCAACATGAGAACATCATTCATTATTTATAAAACCAGAACATGAACAACAAGGCATCCCATGAATCAAAAAGTAGAGCAATTATACCTGAATTTCTGGTCCATCGTCTTCATAGATACCTTCATCGTCCTCATCGGTATCTTCTTCTTCTTCTTCTACCTCCTCCTCTGATACCTCTTCAGACTCAGCTTCCTCATCAGACTCAGCTTCATCATTAGACTCTTCATCCAAAGAAGCAAACTTTAGCTTTTTGTCAGTATCACTCTCTTCCTCTGATCCCGCCTCAGATTTTAAATCAGTCATCTCTTTCTCACTCTCATCCCCAGATTCCTCCTTCTCCTTCTTCTCCTTCTTCTTCTTCTTATCATCATTATCTTCTTCATCAAGTCGATAAAAATCACGAAGCAAATCGTTTCCTTTGCCAGCTTTTCTCCGTTTGCCACACTTATCGACGGGAGCATTAGCCGTGGTAAATCGCTTATCATATAACATAGGCTTGAATCGAGAGTCGACAGCTAATTTTGACTGACGCCTCGGCATACTACGGAATCTAGGATCCGTGTGCGCGGACGAGAACCTTGGGTCGTTAATCATCTGATTTCCTTCCTGTGCGACGACTTCACCACCACCGGATCCTTCACCCTTGCTTTACTTAGAGATTCTTGTCTTTCTTTTTAAGAATCTCTTTACTAAGATCTTCTAACCTTGTATTGAATGTTACCTCCATATCCTGGTCATTCTCCTCTTCCACGTCTTTATGAGAGTCAACATCTTCAGATTCAATTAAAGCTCGGTACTTATCTTTCCTCTTCTCCACTTTCTTCCGGTTAATACCTTGATTGCTGTCGTCTTCGTCGTCATCAGATTCACTCTCATCAGAAGCTAAAAAATCCTTCATCTCAAGATTTGCCAACTATGATGAGAAAACTGTATCAGAACGACATAAAGCATAAGAAGAAGTATTCTGACGAGTGATTGTAACAGAAACCAAAGGATAGCTAAAACGACATAAAGCATAAGAAGAAGTATTCTGACGAGTGAGTGATTGTAACAGAGCGCACCGGCTTGACCACCAACTACTTTGATCATCTCTTGAAGGAGAGAAGCAATCAATCTCCCTGTTTCTTAGCGGGTTTGACTTCGACTTCGAGGTGCATATGTCCTGGTATCCCATCTATAGTTCTCCTTACTACGGATGTGTAGTCGCGACAGTTGAATCTGAAGCTTATGTGGAAGATGGCATTCATAGACTTGAGAATCGGAGACGACATCGGCTCATCGGAGACGACATCCTGAGGCTTTACTTGGGTTTGCATAAGTATCTTCTTCAAGTGCATCTCCTCTGGCAGGAAAGAATGAGATTCAGCCTCGCAAACTTTGAAAAGTGCAAAGCGGGCATACAGACGAAGCCAATCATTTGTACGAATCTCCTCGTACGGAACCACGTAGAATCTCTGATCATAAGCTGCTTCTTCTGGCGGTCCCGACAAAAAGGTAGGCATACATTCTGTGTAAAACGCATCTACCCCATCAATGATGAAGTGGTCGAAAATTGAATGTGGTTCGGCTTCCACTACAAACAAAAAAGGAGGTCAGCCAGGTCAGTAAAGAGAAACAAAATGTCTTTCTTTCTTTCTTGTTTCAATTTGGTTAAAATAAAATAAAGAAAACCTGGTGTGGTGGGTTTGATTCTGCAGAGTTCAATCATAACTTCCAAATGGGGGAAAAAAAGTCTTCAACATCTATAGTGAGGTAGTAGGATGTAGAATACGGATGTCCGGTATTCAATTTTGGTATGCGAATGAACTTCAAGTTCCTATTGTGCTCAAAGTTGAACCAATGAACTCCCAACCGGCCGTAGAGAACCATTTCGGGAGGTGGTTCTTGTTCTTCCTCCTTTTCCCCAAAATAAAATGGTGAGATAAATCCCCAACGTGGGACACGAACGTCACGATCGATATCGAAAAACTAAATCCAATAAAAAAAAATAACAAATTACAATATAGCGGCGGGGGAGGACGGGGGAGGGGGAGGTAAGTAATAATTTTAGGGGTTGCCTACCTGAGACTCCTCGAGTTGGCGGTGGTACCTTTCGTAATCCGGATCCGATTCTTCTTCATCCGAATCCGATTCTTCTTCATAACGACGAAGAAGGTCGCTCTCCGGATCACGCATGGCCAACAACTGCTTCAGAGATTTCCTGTTGTCGATTCGTTTAACAGCTTTTTCCTCAATCACTTTCTGATAGATGCATACAACAAAAAGGAGGAGAGTGTGTGTGAGAAATTTGTTAGGTTTGCGATAATAATCTTCTAATATCTAAGCCTCTCCGCGCGGCAATATTGGATGATCAAATACAAAATTACAAACAAAAAAAAAGTAATACCTCAGATGTGCATCCATCGGAATCTAATACTTGCAAAATAGAGAGGCATTGTTCGTCCGTTAGCTTTCCGTTTTCCAACATCCGCCGCAGAGTCTCCGTTAGCTCTCCGCTTTCCAACATCCGCCGCAGAGTATCCGCCATCTTCTTCTTCTTCCGATCTAGGGATTTTTTTTTTTTTTCTCTTTTTAAGCGCGGATAGGTCCGGTCACTAGATATATAAACCAGTGGTAATGGGCCCAGTTCCGGCCCGGACCAGATGTATAGGGCCTTCACACATTTTTGGCCCACCTACAGTTATTAAAAAGGCCATCCTCAGATTGTTTACTATAAAATTTGGGATTTTATTTTTCATTTTTCTGTCGGTCTTAAAGAGTGCAAGGACAAGTGAAACTAACTTCAGACTATAATATAGTCTAGAGTGAAATTCTCTAGAAACCAGTGACAGAAAAAAAAATATTAGTGAGTGATGATCTCATCAATATAACAAACAAAATTGATTTGAAGGAAACAAAAGCAAAAGAGATTTTATTTCTTTGATAAATCTTTGGCTTTCTTCTTAATCCGCTGAGCCAAACTCGAGGAAGTCACTGCGTTTCCCGCTTGCTTCTTCTCGGATTCCTTGTTAATCATCTTCATCTTCAAAGATTTGACTGTAGAATTCAGCGAGTGTCTCTCTTTCTTAGACCCCATCATCGAATTCAACTCTTGTTCTTTCTCCTTTGGCGCTGTCTCTTTCACATCCTCGTCGCTTTTCGAAACTTCCTTACGCTTCGCAGCTATTTGCCTTGCATAAGTAGCACTCCTGCAACAACACCAACAACAAATCCCTCAAAATTTCATTAACTTCCGCAATTCACAACAAAAGATTACCACCAAAATTGGATTCATTGATCAATAATATTACCTCTTAAACTGTGGATCCGTAGGATCTAAGGCAAAAGCAGGAGATGTGAGTAGAGCTGAGAACCTCGGATCGTCAAGATCAGCAGCAGGTATCTTCTCTTCTGATATATCAGTTTTTCCTCTTTTACCTTTCCGTTTAATATTAAACCCTTTCGGTTCATTACCATCTCCTGCATTCTCATCAGCTAGTAACAACTCGAGCACCGCTCTGCTTCTTTCTTCCGCTGCTACTTCATCCTCTAAACCCTTCTTCTTCTTATTCGTCTTTCCTTCTTTCTTCTTCTTCTTAAGAGGAGGTTCTTCCATAAAGAAATCGTCATCACCATCATCATCTTTCACTGCCTTTCGATCAATGTAATCATCATCATCATCATCATTTTGATTATTCTTCCTGGCCCTCTTCTTTTCGCGTCTCTGCCTTAGAGATGACTCCCAGACCGATTCTGACTTCCTGTCTTTCTTTTTAAGAATCTCTTTACTAAGATCTTCTAACCCTGTATTGAATGTTACCTCCATATCCTGGTCATTCTCCTCCTCCACGTCTTTATCAGAATCTACACCTTCAGGTTCAATTAACGCTCGGTACTTATCTGTACTCTTCTCCACTTTCTTCCGGTTCATACCTTCATTGTTGTCCTCGTCGTCTTCGTCATCAGATTCACTCTCATCAGAAGCTAAAAATTCCTTCATCTCAAGATCTGCCAACTATGATTGACAAAACTGTATCAGAACACCAACACTACCACTAAAGGTCTTACATGCCGTCAAGTTTTAAGCAATTAATCCTAATTTACAGACCTGTTCAGAATTGAAATTCTGTTTTAAAGTCTTAATGCGGTGCGGCTCATCATCATCCCAAGAAAGTTGAACTTTGCTCAATTGCAGCGCTCGGCTCTGAAAATCTAAACCTTCATAACCAGCAGGTGCCTATATTTTTATAACAACCATTAGGTCAGAAGTATTCACCATGAAACAAGAAATAATCTCAAGTAAAAGGAAGAAGTGGTAACGCACCTCAGATGCAATATCACGAGGTGGATGTTTGAATTCCATGGAATCAGGTATAAATCTTAGGTCGAGCTTGTTTGAGGATCTCTCAAACTCAATTCCATCACATGATTTGTACAAGTAATCTGCAGTAGCACTTGAATCACATTCGGCAACAGCGAAATAATACCTGAAAAAGAGAGCAATAGTGTATTAGCAAGTTTCAGTAATAGTCCCTCTTCCTCCACCACATATACCTTAGAGATAAGAGTAGCTTTGAACTTACTTTAATCTACTTAATTCGTAAACACGTAGCTTCTGGTTGATGACGTGTTCATCTTCCTCCTCTTCATCATCATCATCATCATCATCATCGCCATCTTCTTTCTTTTTGTCTCCATCAATTAACGGCCCGTGAATTTCCTCCTCTTTCATTCGCTGAAGCCCAAACTCAGATGGATAGACAGCCACAGACAAAATGCGCCCATCTTTTGGCAGAAACGAATTCAAAACTACGTACAAGTCTTTGGCCTAATAAGTACCAAATATAAGATATCAGCCATTTGAACAACTGCAAAACTTACATAACACAAACTCTTGACAGTGCAAAAAAGCTTAATCCTTTAGTATCCATTCCCACTCTTGGTTTTAAATTTGGCAAAGCGCACCATGGCACAAAGGGTCCATCAATGAGCCATGCGCCATGGCGCACTAAGGCGCGCGCCTTTCGGATTTGTGGCGCTCCATTAACAGATTATCTACATATAGTTTTATCCTTCAAGCTTTGTTCATATATGGTGATTTATTAAAGAGAACTGGGAATTAAACATCTTCAAATTGGGAAACTATCGTTAGACTAAGAGGTAAGGGTCAAAACCTGTTCAATTTATATAAACTAAAGAATTGATTTGGTTTAATAAACACATTATAACACATTGTTTAACTTTAAAGCCAGTTTAAACTACCAAATCTCTTTAATTGAATCATGTTTTAACCAGCTCGGTTTGTCAAAATGGTTTATCCTATTGGATCTAGTTGTTCTCTTCCTAACAACCCTAAAATCACAAAGTTTTTTGTTGCAGGTTTTGAAGAGTTTTTGCATCAACCAATGATGCGATCGCCATGATTGCCTCGCGCATCGACGAGGCTCACATATGGCGCGCGCATCATAGATCTCGCCACGCATCCAAGTTTGGTTGCCCTTTTCTTCATAACTTACTGCGCCATGCGCAATTGCGCGCCACAGGCGCGCTATTTAAAACCAAGTTCCCACTCATTAGATTAGTTACACAACCATAGCAAAGATACAGACACGAAAGAAAGGCCAATTTGAAACAATACATAAAGGATGGAGAACACTTACAGAGACATGTTTCCAATCCATGTTAACGATAGCAAGTCTGGGAGTTTCTTCTGGGATAGTCGGTATGTTCTCTTCCTAGAAACCATCATCAACACCAAATTCGCAACATGAGAACATCATTCATTATTTTATAAAACCAGAACATGAACAATAACGTTGAGCAATTATACCGGAATCTCTGGTCCATCGTCTTCATAGATACCTTCATCGTCCTCATCGGTATCTTCTTCTTCTTCCTCCTCCTCCTCTGATACCTCTTCAGACTCAGCTTCCTCATCAGACTCATCTTCATCATTAGACTCTTCATCCAAAGACGCTACCTTTAGCTTCTTGTCAGTATCACTCCCTTTCTCTGATTCCGCCTCAGATTTCAGATCAGTCATCTCATTCTCACTCTCATCCCCAGATTCCTCCTTCTTCTTCTTAGCATCATCATTATCTTCTTCATCAAGTCGATAAAAATCACGAAGCAAATCGTTTCCTTTGCCAGCTTTTCTCCGCTTGCCACGCTTATCGACGGGAGCATTAGCCGTGGTAAATCGCTTATCAGAGAACATAGGCTTGAATCGAGAGTCAATAGCGACTTTTGACTGACGCCTCGGCATACTACGGAATCTAGGATCCGTGTGCGCCGACGAGAACCTTGGATCGTTAATCATCTGATTACCTTCCTCTGCGACGACTCCTCCTCCACCACCGGATCCTTCACCCTTGCTTTGCTTTTTCTTCTTATTCGAACCCATCTTCTTCTTCTTTAGATATGATTCTCAAAATGAACAACAGCGGTGAGCTTTTTAGGGTTTTAGGGAAAGTGGCTGTCTAACGAGGTAGTAGAGAATCAAAATCAAAGTTAGGGTTTTTATTATTACTCTGCTTTGGGCTCAAAATATAAAAAATACGTTTTTTTTTATTTTTAAAGAAATAATGATGACGTCATGTGAAATCAGACATAAGAAGAGGTGTTGTAGTAAGGGTTATCTAAAGAGAAACGCGTGTCAGTCACTCTTGGCTACGAATATACGATTGATTCCCCTTTCCGATTAGATTTGGACCCTCTAAACCAAAAAAGAGATTAACTTTGAATTCATCATGACGACGAAGACGACGATTCAATTTCTCTGTAGACGTTGAATTTATTGTTGTTGTAGCTTCTTGAAAACTCTTCTCATCCTTTTTCCGATTCGATTTTGTTTCCGATTAGGTTTTTACAGGCTTTGCTACCAAAAAAATCTGATTTTTATTTTTTTTACTTGCTTGATTGATCTGATCGAAACAGAGCTTCTTCTAATAGTCAGTTTGATCAGGTGAATTCTCTCTACGTTTGCTCGATCTGATTATTGGGTTTGATCGTTGGATCGAGAATTGGGATTCAGATCGAGTTTCATAGATCGATTCTGATCCCAATCCTTAGAGAAGAAAACAAAAAAAGAATCCAACTTTGAAGATTTGAATCGGTTGGGTAACTTTTATCTCTCTCGAGGGGATTCGAGTGAGTGAGATGGTATATTTCCATAGCTCAATCTCGGTCTGCAATTCCGTCGACCAATCTCCAACAACAACATTGATCATGTCCAACTCTCTTCACTCCTCCTCTAAGCCGACAAGAACCACTCGCAAATCCCACACTTCTTCTCCAACCTGTTCCAACTTCCCTGTCTGCGACAGATCTCAGTCCGCTGCTATCGATGTCGTGATCCTTATCGCCGTGATCACCGCCTGCGGGTTCCTCTTCTTCCCTTACGTCAAGCTCATCACCCTCAAGTCTATTGAGTTCTTTTCAGATCTCTCTGTTTTAGTCAAAGAAGAGATTTTGCAGAACCCTATTGTCTATGGTTCATTAGCTTTGAGCATCTTCTGTGCTGCACTCTCCACTTGGCTTGTTATACTCTTGTGTACTATGCAGCGTTGTGGGAAACCCAATTGTAAAGGGCTTAGGAAAGCTGTTGAGTTTGATATTCAGCTTGAGACTGAGGAATGTATCAAGAGTTCCAACAACAACAACAGTGCCGGTAAGAGAGGGATGTTTGAGCTGCCTCGTGTCCATCACCGTGAATTGGAAGCCGAGCTCAAGAAGATGGCACCGCCTAATGGGAGAGCTGTCCTCGTTTTTAGAGCCAGGTGTGGTTGTTCTGTAAGGAGATTAGTGGTTTCTGGACCAAAGAAGCAGCAGAGGAAGATCAAGAAATGAAAAACAGAGAAAGTTATACAAGGTTTATTCAGTCTTTTGGAAATGAGATTTGATCGTTTACTCTTTTCTTCGGTTAGCTTTTACTCTCATACACACACTTTTTTTACAAGAACTGATAAATATGTTATAGTCTGTGTTTAAATAAAGTACAATGGGAACAAGCATTGTAAGGATATTGTTGGAAACTGGTCATAGTAAAGAACATTTTGGTTATACTCTCTGCTTTTCATTTGTGCTTGCTTAGTTTCGCCTTCGAGATCGGGGCCTATGGAAACAGGGATTGATGTTGTATTAGGTCTGATCTGGTTAGGTTGAAACTTGAAGCTTTTATGCAGGGTTACATAAAAGATGTTACTAACATTGATGAACATCATGTGTGTTTCTGTGTCTGTTAGTTCGTTATGTTCTCCATATGTGTTCTGTGATGGAGCTTGAGAAGTGATGAGCTTTCTATGTGGATTTGATAAAAAGTTACAAAATCATGTCACTAGTTCCATTTGTCTGCCGTAGGTTAACAATTAGAACTATGGAGGGTCAAGTTGGCTCTTTTAATTAAAAATTTTATTATATAGCCAATACATGGCCTTAGAGGTTTAGTTTAACACTAAAACGGATATTTTTCTGTTACATATTGAATTAGTATACTTCAAATCCGAATATTGCCAACATGTTTAAAAGTTCAAAACCAAACAAAACTTGAATCAATTAATAAGAAAGAACATTCAAGATAACAAAATTGACCCTTTACCAACTTAATTTATTAATGATCATGCTGAGGGATAAAAATTCCAACAAGGCTCTTTCGCAGCAGCTTCTTCTCGTCTTTATAAACACACTCTCCTCTTTTGAGTCCCTTTCCCTTCCCCTCTCTCTTTCTCTCTGCCTCTCTGTGAAATTTTGATGGCTATACTCTCAACATGTTGGCTAATTATAGAATCCATAGTGATTCGAGATGGTTTCTTGAGATCGTCTTATCTGAAACTATACATGCACCCTGTTGTTCTGTTTCTTTGTCAACTTCTTATATGGCTCTATCTCTTCTTTTTATGGCTTCTCCCATGTTTTCAAACGTTATACAACGCCTTTTCATCGGTCTTGGTCACGTTCTCTAAGCTATTTACTAGTTTTCTCCGAGTCATTATGGTTAGAAGGGAGGCTACATGTACTATTGAGTCTAGGAAAGAGATCAAAAATACCCTTAATAACTTGGAACTTTCTAGAAGTATTCATAATCCGATTCCTGCCTTTAGCTTTTCTTTTAAATATCAAGTGGACACTCAATTAAAAGTTCTTTTAGCTCAGCGAGAAGGCAAGATTCTTGAAGAAGATGATGATGAAGACGATTTTTTCTACGAATTTGATCGAGAAGATGTTGTTGAGCTTCCTGAAACGGAAGGGGAGGAGGAAGAGGTACAAGACATTGTTGATGCTATTAACATGGAGAAGAATCTTGAGTTCGAAATCCAGACGACTATGCCACTAGATCAAGAAGATGAATATTCTATAACCAGTGATGAAGAAGAAGAAGATATCATTAACTCAGACGTGGAGAATGATGATCTATCTTCTCTAGCAGCTAGCGATAGAGATCATCCCTCGCCTTCATCTACTGCAAGCTTGGATTCAGCGTGCCAAGATTCAGTTGTGATAGAGAATCAAACACATCGAGTTGTTGAAGATGATGAAACTGATCAAGTATACAAGAAGTACTGCGAAAGAATGAGATGGTATGACATACTCAGCCGCGATAGAACCTATGGACTAAGTAAGTCTATTTTTATTTTTACTGTCTTTATAAGTTATAACTGGGGGAGACACCGAATAAGTCTAAACTAGAATCTCAGGACCTACACAACAGTCGATTTGTCATTTTTACAGCATTCTCAAGACTAACAATAATTGAAACCAAAGTCTTTTTAATATACTATAGTTTACCAACCAGTACTATAACATAATTTTGATGTTTAATATTCATTTTTACCATTCCTAGGTGTGATCACGAACCAAATGACGGCAAGTAGTTTGCGCTCATGGGGGGAAACGGCAGAGAAGAGGCTAAAACAAAGCATAGAGAAGGACCTTGAGCTAGTTTATGTTGCTCAGTCTTGCTTATCATGGGAAGCTCTTCAGCATCAGTACATTACAGTGAGAAATAGTTCGAAACCCGCTGATTCGAGAGGTGAGTTACATGACGTTATCTCTAGAGAGTTCCAAAACTTTCAGGTCTTGTTAGAGAGGTTCTTGGAAGATGAAAGGTGCCAAGGAAAAAGAGTCTTGAGCTTTGTTCAAAGGAGATTTGAGTTGATGAGCTTCTTTCAAGTCCCTCGACTCTCAGGTAATTAATTACTTTATTCAATTGTCACATATATTATATATTAAATAATACCTAGATTTTTCAAATACTTTTCTTGGTGTGTGGGTTACATCGAGTATAAATTGAGAGTTCATATAATAGTTTTTAATTACGTTGGTTGGAATCGTAGGAACAAAAATCTACTTTTTTTTTTTTAGCAACAACGATTAGTTATGAATCTTGCTTTTTCTTATAAAATTATAAAGATGTGATCATAAGATGAGCTTTAACAGACTTCTTGACTAAATTCTAAAATCACTATCAAGATTCATCACTCTACTCCTTAAGAAAACATTTTAAAACTCCAAACATATCATTTTAGATACGACTAATCTATGGATTAATTTTTTAAAATAAATTACGTGAATAAAATACCTTATAATTTGGAATTCTAATTTGTATTTCTAAAGAAATAGTCTAGTTTTGGTCTCTAACAGGTTATGTGTCGACAGAATCTTTCGACGTAAATTGGTGGATAAGTCACACAACTCACAAGTCACAAGAACACTCCTTATCTTACTTAGATGACTTGTGTGACTTGTGATAAGTTATCTACCAATGAATATTAATCAAGTAAACTCTTAAAAATTGTCAACTCTACATGTTGACCAAGAAAAAGATGTGCTTACGAAACTCCAAAAAAAAAATAGAAATTTCAAATGTTGAGGGTTAGCATGATTCATCCATTTTTAGATTCGTATAATTTCCACATGATAATTCTTTTTGGGGTCAAAATCTCTTCATTCTAGATTCTTTTTCCATATAGAATTATCTAAGTTTTGTTTTGAACTCATAATTTCCTTATCTTTATCTTATNGGTCAAACTGTTGAACTGTATCTCTCAACCCTCCCACAGCATGGACCACCGGAATGGTTCCATAGTTCATTGCGNGGATATAATAGAGAGGGACCTCATGAAGGAGAAGAAGAAAGACAGGACACACAAGTGTTGAAAGCAATAGAGAGATGTATTGAAGTCTTCTATGACTTTGTGAATGTAGACATCAAAAAACCTTTGATGTGGGAAAGACTTAAGATCTCTTTGACTAATTCTCCTCTTATGGAATTGGAAGATCCTAGAGACTTTAAGCTCTTTCTTGACCTTAAAAATTCACACCAAAAGGTTAATTTACTTTTATTAACAATTTAAGACTTTTCATTTTCCCTTGGGTTTTTAGTCTTTATACATCTTAATGTTTTTTTATTTGTGAAGAAGGAACAATTGTTGAAGGAGATCCAAGGGAACAAGAAGAAAATTTGGTTCAAGAAGAAATCTTCCAACATGGAAGAAGATAAGATTGAGAAAGATGAACATTTTATGTTAGTGAGGTTCATAATGATAGATTTAAAGCTAGTGTCTAGGGTTTTACACATGTCTTTAGTCTCATCTTCTCACCTCAAGTGGTGTCAACACAAGCTCAACAACATTCACTTCAACGGTGACAAGATTTCTAGAACTTTCTCTCCTATTTTATTCCCATCTTCTTGATTTCTTTAAGTTAGGGTTTTCACCATATGTAATTATCAATCTACTTTGTGAAGTATATCTATCACTTTAGAATTACTATAGAGAGAGAGCAACAAAGATTAACAAGCTTGATCCTTAGACCACAAGGAGCTTAATGGCATGAGAATTTGCCGAGCTCCAATGTAGTTTTATCACCAAATCTACACAACTAAGCTTCTTAACAACTCCAAAAACAGGTTCTTTATAGACAGTAAAAAAAAAGGAACATTTATTAACTCACCATTGATATTTAGCAGCAACAAGAACTTCTTCGTACTTCTCTGCAGCATTATCCCAACTCAAATCTTGTGTCATTCCTCTTCTCTGAAGCCCTTCCCAACTCTGTTTATACTCTCTATACGTCAACAAACAGTTTCCTAAGGCATGTATCAGCTTACCTGCTTCTGCACTATCAAATGTCCAACCAAGACCAGTTTCACTATACGGGTCAAACTGTTGAACTGTATCTCTCAACCCTCCCACAGCATGGACCACCGGAATGGTTCCATAGTTCATTGCGTAAAGCTGGTTAAGACCGCATGGTTCGAATCTCGAAGGCATCAGCAATATGTCTGCACCAGCTGTTATTCTGTGTGCTGTCTTAACCGAGAACCCAACCCATCCCCGTGCTTTATCTCGGTATTGATGCTCCATTTGTCTGAGGACCTCTTCAAGATCCGGTCGCCCTGTGCCTAACATAACCAGCTGAACATCCTGACTCATCATCCATGGAACTGCCTCAGCTATCAAATCAACACCTTTCTGGTGATCCAATCTTCCAATAAAACCGATCAGCGGAACATCAGGTCGAATAGGCAAACCAAGCTCTCTCTGTAATGCAGCTTTACATTGAGGTTTACCAATTCCAAGTGTCTCCACGGAATAGTTGGTATAATCATCAGAGTGCAAGTGAGTATCAAATTCAGGGTTCCATTCTTTTGTATCTATACCGTTCACAATTCCTCTAAACTTCCAGTCGTTTTCATTAATGATGTTATGCAGACCCCAACCACCTTCTAAGGTCTTAACCTCCCAGGAATATCCATGGCTAACAGTGAGAACTCTATCGGCAGCTTTTAGACCAGCAGCAAAAATGTTGAAATGCTCACCTCCTACAGGGTCATATAACTTGAAGGTATCCAAGTAATGCCCCGGTAAATCCACGCATGAGAAATCATCTACCGGTCCCCGACCCTAGTTTGCCACCATTATGGTTAATGCACAGATCTCTGGATATAATAAGCATGAAATCAGTCACTTCTTGGAATGAAGATACTAACCTGATGAGCAATGTTATGGATTACAAGAACAGATCGTGTGTATTTCATTATTCCGTGATCTCGGTAATAGGCTTTCAGGTAAACTGGTAGTAACGCAGTGTGCCAATCATTTGCTATAAAAGCCAAATTTCCATCTCCATAACACACACCTCCACAAGGAACATACCACGGAACCTGAATTTTTTTTTCAAGAACCCGAAACTGGTATAAGAAGGCGGCAAAATATCGATCTCCTGTTCAAAATCTTAGAGCAGAGGTTTACCTCAACAGCAGCCTTGCAAAATAAAACCATTCGCTTCAAGATATCCTGGATTCAGATATACCAAACTTAGTACTTGTAGGCTGAATTTGGTAAAGAAGAGGGAGAATAAGACAGAAGTCTTACAAGTCGGTTTCCACCGTAAATGTTATTACTCAGATGCCGGAAGACAGGGCTGTCAATGAAAACAAAATCAACACCATCTATATATGCGTGGAAGTACATTACTTCCATGTCCTGCAGTAAAGTGTGCTCCACTTCAGTTTTCTCTACCACGTCTACTCTTTGTTAAGGAATTTAAATGAAAAGGAAAGAAAAATTCCAATCTTGATACATTAACAGCTTTTATACCTGCCCGGCCACCTTATATCTCTTCCGTACCCCTAAATCTTTGGCTTCGGCATACTCTGCATACCGAGGAACCACAACCTAGCAAGAAAAAATAAAGAAGATGATTAACTTAACTAATTTGAGTTTCGATGTCCACGATCAAACAGAGAGCTTTGATGACACCAAAAAAGGCACTCTTTGATCAATATTACCATAACCCTATGTCCACGCCGAGCCAAAGCTTTTGGCAAAGCACCAGCTACATCTCCAAGGCCACCTATAAAATTTCTCACAGTGTTCAGTTCGTGTACTCCAAGAGAAGCCTACTTATGCATGAGTAAAACAAAACCCGCACAATCGATCAAAGGTAAACAAAAATGAAATAATTACCTGTTTTTGAAAATGGAGCACACTCTGCGGCTACCAATATAACATTCATGACATTTGCTCCAGCTAGTGGAGGCGGCATCTCTTCGTCCTTCCCAGGTTCATTAGTGTCGCTACTAGTTTCTACATGTGTCTTATCCTCTCTTTCTTCCATGTACTCCTCGGTCTCTATACTTGATGTTTCAGGTGCTTTAGTCAGGTAAGAGGGTAGTGGGTCTGCCCAAAATGCACCAGCGCGAGAATTACTCGGCTTTCCAGGAGAAGCTACGGGATCAGAAGTCTTCTCAGAAGAGGTAATAGTAGAAGAGGGTTTATAAGGAGGATCTAGACTAGAGGCTACTACACTAGACCAAGGTTTCCCATTAGTGGCTACACTGGATGGTTTCTCAGGAGAGGTTACAGGGGAAGAAGATCTAACAGGCACTGAGCTTTGTTTGCTTTTCTTCAGGGATTCAGTACTACTGGGAGATAAAGTATTAGGTTCTGATTCTTTGTTCAAAGATGACTTGCCATAACTGCTTGCGCTGACACTACCGTTTGCGTCTCCATCCATCTTATCTTTCATAGTAGTATCAGCATTTGCATTCACAGAAGAACCATAACCTTTCCCATCATCCAAGTTAGGTGTGCTCTCTTTTATAGATGAGACCAGCTTCCTCCTTTCAGCAATCTGAAGAGTAACATGACAGATAAAGTGAAAGAACATAAGACACTAATTTCAAACAACAATTCAATAAATCTAATCCTAAAACAGCCTCCATAGAATTAAGCATCACAAACACCATTATATTGACACATTCTCACTTACATCTCATAGTTTTGGACAAAAAAAAGGACCTTTTATACTCTAAGTTTCTAAAGATCTCCAGAAAGCAATTGAGTGACCTAATCCTGACATTGAATCATTGCCAAAAGGCTAAAAAGGGTACCTTTACTATAGACCCAAGAAATCAAATGTAAATTTTGGAGAGCAGAGTAAAAAAGGATGGATCTAGTAAACCTGCTGAAGAAGGTTCCTTTGCATAGCAAGAACCTTCTTGCTCTTCTCAATGGTAGCCTGAAGCGCATCCTCTGGCTCATCTCCACTGGTAGGTTCAGAAGAATCAGAGCTGCTAGTAGCCTCAACGCGCCTCACACACTTCCATCGATGTCTAAGAACGAAGCTCCGACCACGAAAGGACAGCGACCCATCAGGGTAAGAAACTCGGAGGAGACCCGAATTCCTCAGCGTAGAAGAAGAAGAAGAAGAAGAAGAAGTGACTCGACGGTGAGTCTTGATTTGACACAGAAGAGGAAAAGAGCTCTCGGCAACTGATGCCATTAAACTTCGATTGATTCAACCAATTCAAGAAAAAAAAAAGTTTCTTTTTTTTTTTGGTTATTAAGTAATGAGAAGATGGATCACACACAAACTCGGACAAGTTTCATCAACGAAATCGGACAGACCTAATTGAGAAGAACCGAACTCAGATGATCTAAAAGACAAAGGCTTTTTCTTTTGTCAGCGAGAAAAAAATAAAAACGAGTGCTTTGAGAGTGTAGTTGCGACGGCTGTGTTGTTGTTGTTGTTGTTGTTGTGGATTATATAAATCGAGAGAAAGAGAGAGGAATCAAACAAAAACAAAACAGAGTCGTGTGAGAGAGATTTGCACAACAATGGGGCCACAATGATCTTTCACCATATACAACAACAAATACTCTCAAATACCATTCGCGTGATTCATGAGCCTTAATTAATACTACTATGCAATTTTTATATTTCTTTCTGTATCTATTTGTTGTTGGGGATGGATCCATCTATCTCCACATACGTAGTTTTAGTTAGGCCTCGAGAGTTTCCCAAGAATAAATCGTAATCGTCCAAACAAAAAATACAGATATCAAGAAGACTCTTAGCACCGTCCAATTCTTTTGACCATTCCTTTCAATTTTTTTTTACATTTTAAACATGCACAAATTGATTTCATTAATTATATATTTTGAATCTTTCTAGAATTTTTTTTTAAAAAACTTCACACCTCATATTCAAATGAAACTTTTGATATTAATTATTAACGTTTTTTAAAAAAATGCTAAAAATTAAATGTTTTATGCAATTTAATGAAATTTTTTTATAAACTGAAGTATATTTAATGAAATTTATATACATCCAACGATAACGAAACCGTCAATGTTTAAAGTTTAAACTACATAAAGTAAATAAATATTTTTTTTTCTTTTAATGAGTAACAACCAAAAACGTAATTTATTTATTTTATTTTTAAAAAAGAAACTGATTAGTTGGATAACATTTGATCGACTACTATATATATATATAACATGCAAATTTTAACTAGAAGTAATAAAAAGGAGATTAAAGAAAATAAATAATGAAGACTAATAGTAATTGTGTTTTCATGGCATCTCTTCTAGTGATCACCACATTGGTATTGTTTGCTTATCCAAGTTTGGCTTCAAAACTTGAAGATAACGAGGAACCGTTGATAGATCCCAATGTTGATTTAGATCCGTTTGCGAGGTCCCCGACTACGGATGAAATCAATAGAGACATGACTCGTAAACTGCCAAAAGATGTTTTAGAGTATGCCCTGTTTTGCGGTCAATTGATGGGAGAATCTAGATGCAACGATGAAGTCCTGGGTGAGATTCTTCAAGATAAACCAGCTTCGAGGTATTGTTGCATGAAAATGATGATCTACGGCGAAGAATGTCACATAGCTTTTAGGGAATTTATGTTTAAGGTTTATAAGTTCAAACAATTTGCTTCTAAAGCCCGTCCTCGGATTCGTCAAGTCTGGAACAGATGTTATGCTGAAGTTGGAGGTTTATTTTAACCATTTTCTCAATCCCTTCATTGTATCCATCCAACTAATATATATGTAAACCAATAAAATCATAATATTTTGTTTTTATTTTTTCAAACGAGTAAGCGTTATAACTTGAGCCTTATTATAACGTGAATTTTCAAGACTTTTAAAAATTCTATAATGCAGCTTATTATTCCCAAGAAAACAATCACATTTAATGAAGAAAAGAAAAAAAAAAGCGATATATAGTCATATAGAAGCAAACAATAATAATCAAACTCACATAGATATATTTTCATTTTTATACTATCTCTTAATTAGGAACCCGACACATCTTACGGATCTCCCCAGCACGACCCGTAAGAACTCCGCTCCGACCCATTTTCACCATAGAGACACCAAAGTCATGAAAGAACATTGACCCATGAGTTCTTAATTGCTGCAAGACATAAGCCTTAGTCTTGGAGTTGTCCAATAGAGCAGCATCCGATTGGAAAAGTCCTCTTCTCTTAGCCACTAGCGTGAAGTAGCTCACGTCAAAAGTCTTGAAACTTCCTGGATCCATCTCTAGAGCCGTCGTCGTGTCGGTTGGCTTGCATTTCTGCCTGAGTTTAACTGCGTACTCTGAGTCCAACTTCGGGTCGCTGTCTCCTCTTCCGGTGAAGTTGTAAAGCCGGTTTGTCACTAGAGGACAATGTCCCATTCCAATAGTGTGTCCACCTTTAGAAAAAAAACATGTGTATTTTCCATATATTAATTCACTACCAAAACAGGTTTCTAATTTTTCATTTTTCTCAGTCGGGCTATATAATATGATATCATTCAATATTTTATACGTACCTGAAAGAATGACTAGATCCTTCTCGTTGAGGCCGTTTGAGCGAAAATCTGTGATAAGCTTGGTGATGTTATCAAAAGGCGATGGCAAGTTGACCTCGTTGATATTAGAAACCCTGCCGTCTCTTCTTCCCGTTTCAACTTCCCACGATGGTCCTTCAAGCTAAAAATTTACATATTTCATAGTAAATATAGGGAGTTCTATGCATGTGTATGTAGAATTTTTTTTTTTGTTTAATGTGATGAAGATACTTACTGCTACCATTGCGTCTCTGGCGACAAGTGCCAAGACATCAGAGCAAGAAACAATGCCCGGGCACACTTTTTCTAGAGCCGCCTTGGAATCGTCTATGATGCCAAACCCTCGAAGGCTTAGGTTAGGAACCGCACTCTTCTCGCCTTGATTGTTCGATTTATCTAACAATATTGATCCGTCACATCCCTGTTAATTATAAGATTCACGGATCAGACGATAGATAATACAACACATTAATAGTTTTACTAGGAATCTCACATTGACAAGAGAACGTACGTGACGTATGAAAAATATAAAAGTCATGAGTCGCTTCACGCTTTACATAAACTTACTCGAACAAAGCAGTCGTGGAAGAACATTCTAAGCAAAGGAGCACCAAGAGTAGGCGCTTTCTTCATTGCTTCGAACACGACCTTTTTGACAATACCCTCGACTTGTGGGCATGTTTTGCTGTAGAAACCTACTTTTAAGCCTTGTGAAGTGGCTTGAGCAAACAACAGCACTAAGAACAAGCAAGAGACAACTAATCCCTTAGAAGCAGCCATATTTGAACTGTCGTCTCTTTAGCTTGTAGCTCTGGACTTTTGTTTTTTGCTAGATTAATTGATGATGAATTGTTGATGAAAGTCGAAGTTATTTATACTCAATTGAGTAAGTAGTTTAAACTAAATTGCAATATTGTAAGTGTTTGTGGTTAGAACATTGAAATTAATTAACATCAAAATGCAGTTGACTATCATTGGTCTGCGGTGGAATGCTTGTTGCATTTTTGTTGTTCATAAGACCAATCATTGTTTCTATAAATATAAAGAGTGCAAATTGACAAAAGTCGTACTATATTTGTGTATAGAAAATATGTATGTTTGTGTATATAATATCTACGCGTGTTTTTCCTTATGTATGGTGTACATATATTGCTACACCAAAAACAAAGGGCTGCCTAAATTTCCCATTTCTTTAAGACCAGATAAAATACAAATTGGGTTTTAAAAATTGCAAATTTCGTGTGTCTTTACGTCACTAAGACGCCTATATAGTTCCTCTAACAAGAGAATGACACATATAGTTTGGATAAAACAATGTATTTATACTACTTTAATTGCCATATAGCTCGGGACAATAGTTTCCTAACCGATGGAAGAATTTAATTAAACTTTAGTTTGTATTTTAGATTAATATATCTACGTATGCATGATGAATGAATGAATGTTTAATCTTTGGACGTTATCGAAAAACAATTATTTGATCCCACATGCATCCATGCATTATAAGTTCCCTGTAATGTTTCGCGCATGTTCTTCCAATTAGGCCAAATCATATGACCGCGACGCTTTAACCTTTTAAAACTACCGCCATCTCTTAGCATTCTCTAAATTAAAAATTGTCTTTCACGATGGACTCCAGAAACGTTTATCAACTTTGCCAACACATCCACATTGCAACGTTTCAACTGAATGCTGATGATAATTATTCTTTTGTTTTTATACATACTATTATATTACCATATTCTAATTAAAGAAATTAATTACAGGCCCGTATTAAATCTTATCCAATAGAGGTGAGCGTCTTAGTGGCATGTGCAAGTGCAACCCCTTTTGGAGGAAATTACACCTCCCCTAGTTTGATCCCCCCTCTGGAGACGGCGTGGTGTGCATCTCTCTTTGAACATGAAAATGAAAATTCAACTAAAATAATTACTGCCTCTGTTTGATTTGTTATTAACTTATTATATTACCGATACTTTATTCAGTTAATACAAAGGTCTATCTTTCAATTCAGGAAAATACTACCAAACTGTTTCATCATATACTGACAATACTGTCAAAGGAGTGAGCTTAGTAGCGTTGTGAGATACACGGTACTGAAGTAGTACTGTCTCTACCATCATGGTACAGCCGCAGAATCACAGCCGCGGTTTCTTCAATCGCCTTATTGGTCACATCTGCAACCACAACCACAACCCCCAAAAATAACATGAGAATACTGTCTACTTGAAAACCTTGTTGTTGCTAACATTGAGTAACAAAAATGAGAATAAGTTTTTAAGTGTTGTTGTTTACCTATCACTGCCCATCCGGGGTTTTCCGCAAAGATCCTTGACGCGAAATCCAGTTCTTTCCGAACAGGATCTATCCCTGAGTAATTGTTTTCTGCCTGTGTATCTACCCCTAAAGTTCTAGCCCTTGTTCTCCTAATCGCTTGAAGTACAACAAGCTGAATCTTCAAAGCAAAAACCTTTCTCGGTTCAACATCAAAGAGTGTCCTGGGTGGTTCCACACCCATCACAAACGGTACGTTCGCAACTTTGTACCCCTTTTGAGCTATGTAAGTCGACAACGGCGTCTTCCCTGTCCGAGAAACCCCAACTAGAACTATATCAGCCTTACTTAAGTTCTCGGGTAAAGTCCCATCATCTTGCTTAATGGTAAACTCAATGGCTTCAATCCTTTTGAAATATGCATCATTGAGAGTCTTGACCCTACCAGCTGCTCCACGGGTAAGACCTGATGGAGAAACACCTAAGTGAGACGCAATCCCTTCGATGATTGGTCCTAGGATATCAACCGAAAGCACACCACATTGATCGCAGGCTTGTTTAGCAGATTTAGCCATTAAAGGGTTTGCTAAAGTATAGAAACACATTGCTCCTTCCTTGGCCGCTTGGTTAATAATCTCTATTAGCTTCTCCTCATCCTCAACCTGAACAGAACAATAACCCAAGCCAAACCAGAGTCATAACAATTCTCAAACCCTAACAAAATGAGCTTGTTCTCATCCCTAACGTGACAGTTCCAAAACCTAACTCATCACAACTAGGTACAAAGATCACTAATTGTAACTCCCTGTGATTGATGATGAAACTTAAAAGGAAATTAAAAAAAGATTGTTTTTTTTGCTTACCCAAGAGAAGAGATGAGTATTTACAGAAGACCCACGATTCACCGAGTAATCTTCGAACTGCCCCAAAGCGGCGTTAACGGAGTGCTCAGCCGTCCACCCTGTCCCGTCGGAAATCAAATAGATAGACTTTCCCGCCGTTATCTCAACGTCAATCGCCGACGTCTTCTTATCATCCTCCTCCGTCTCATTGGATTCCGTTGCTTGACGGAAATGCGTGTTATCGGTACGGCGAATTGGACGGTCGAGCTTAACACCACCGGATCGTAAAGCTCG
Source organism: Camelina sativa (assembly GCF_000633955.1). Taxonomy (NCBI): domain Eukaryota; kingdom Viridiplantae; phylum Streptophyta; class Magnoliopsida; order Brassicales; family Brassicaceae; genus Camelina; species Camelina sativa. The sequence goes on along the minus strand of NC_025699.1, from coordinate 107,835 downwards.
GCCCATGGACCAGCGATTCAATTTGGGACTAATCTTCATCTTCGGACTCGACGAACCTGTCGGAATTGGAGGTTCGGGATTGCCTGAGACGCCGTGTTGGCTCATCGTTAAAGATGATGATAACCACGGTTACGTTTTCAGCTTGTCACGCCGGCGTTAATTATATTATCCAAATCACGGTGGTCCAACCGTTTTGATATGAGATATTGACGGATCTATTTTTCGTTGGGCTTTAGAAACAGACATATGGGCTTTCAAAAGCCCATTAAAGCCAATATATTGCGCTCATTATTCAACGATGTAAGATCAATAACGCGCATCATTAGAGCGTATCGTTGACGCGCGGATTAGAACATCCTCGTCGTCCACAAAACAACATTGATACCGTGCCGACAAAAAATGAAAAGAGAAAAGAAAAGTGAAAAATTCTCTCTCTCACAATCAATCACACGTATTCTGTGTTCTTCTTCTTCTCCGTCTCTTTCGTTGCCTCTGCTTTCACTCTTTCCTGATCAGTTTATTTATATATCTGGTAAGCTAAAAAAACACTAATCGAGTTTTTGTGTGTGCTTCTCGAAGTTTCCGAATTGTTTTGTTGATACGTCTCATTTAATTATAACTTAGGGTGATGTTATTACTCTGTTCTCTCTGCAATCAATTTGGTATGGACATAGAATTAAAAAGGGCTACTTTATAATGTCAATAATGGTAGTTCTTGAGTTTGTCAAGAAATCTGATTCAAGAATCTTGTTTATGTTTTTTTTTTCTTTGATTTTAGGTATCTAGGTTTGTGTAAGAAAACAGAACAATGTATCCTTGTGGTTACGTTGCTGAAGTCACCAACTTGTCTCCTCAAGCCACTGAGAAAGATGTTCTTAGTTTCTTTTCTCACTGTGGAATCGTCGAGCTCGTCGAGATCACCGGGTAATTTTATAAATCATTCAAGAGACATTTTCATTAATTCCTGGATTCTTGTTCAATGTCTCCATGTATTTCAGGTACGAAGGGGATGCGTTAACGGCTTATGTAACCTTCAGAGATGCGTATGCTCTAGATATGGCTGTCTTGCTTAGCGTAAGTGAACTCCTCAAAACATTCCAAATTGTTAAATTGGTATTGATTTTTTAACGTTTTCAGGGAGCTACGATCGTTGATCAAACCGTTTCGATATCCATGTACGGTGTCTATTTACATGAATCTAACCATCTCACACCAAAAGAAGACGACTATTGTGTAACGGTAACAAAAACAGACTTATTAGATTACTCTTTGGTTATATAAGAAGCCAAGTCTTAAAAGACTCTCAAAATCTTTCTTTTCTTGAGGTTTAAAGACCACTCGTTCGGATGCTTTTGCTTCATCACCTGGAGAAGTTGTAACCGTGGCTCAACAAGTTGTAAAGACAATGTTGGCTAAAGGCTACGTTCTAAGCACAGACGCCATCGGTAAAGCCAGAGCTTTGGATGAGTCTCAGAGATTCTCAAGCTTGGTAGCCACCAAATTGGCAGAGATCAGCCATTACATTGGCCTCACACAGAACATTCAGTCTAGTATGGAAGTGGTCAGATCAGCAGACGAGAAATATCATTTCTCGGAGTTCACAAAATCCGCGGTTCTCGTCACAGGAACGGCTGCCGTGGCTGCAGCCACCATTACAGGGAAAGTGGCTGCAGCTGCAGCGACTGGTGTGGTGAACAGTCGATACTTTGCTAATGGGGCTTTATGGTTCTCAGATGCTTTGGGCCGGGCTGCAAAAGCAGCGGCCCATATGGGTGGAGGAGGAAGCAGTTGACTCTTCTCGTTTCAAAACATAATTAAATGTGTCGACATGTGAAGTTCTTCCAAGTGTTGTGAGATAAAGAAAAAAAGCATCTTGAAGATATTATTAGTAACGTTACATATTATTACTTGTATGTTTATGAGAAAACTATAGAGATAACTTATAAAATATATGAACAAAGAGTTTATACATGAATATATGAATAATAATAATAATATAAGCCTAAGCTTTTTTAATAAAGGATGGGTCCTAGAAACCTCTCTAACTTGATCTTTTCTTCCTTCTCGTTCTCTCTCTCTCTCTTCCTCTCTCTCTCTCTTCCTCTCTCTTTCTCTTATATGAGAGGTTGATGAGATCCACAAGAAACTCCAAACTCAATTGTTATTTCCAAATTTACAAACAACAAACCGTTTCGTCATCACTAGATTTATTCCAAATTCCAATAGAGCATATCAGTGATCTATCATTCTAAGGTATTTTGTACGTATATATATATATATATATACATGTATGTGTTTGATCCAAACGCAGACGCAGACGCAGGATTGAGATTAGAGATGGCGTTTCCTCAACATGGTTTTATGTTCCAACAACTTCATGAAGACACTAGTCAAGATCAACTCCCTTCATGTCCTCCTCATCTTTTCAGTGGTACTCACTTGCTCTCTCTATCTATCTCTCTGCATAAAATTGATATAAAACTCTTGAATTATATATTTTGCCTTTCTTGGTGTATATAGGAGGAGGAAACTATATGATGAACAGATCCATGTCTTTAATGAACGTGCAAGAAGATCATAATCAAACCTTGGATGAGGAGAATCTATCAGACGATGGGGCGCATACTATGCTTGGAGAGAAGAAAAAGAGACTGCAACTAGAGCAGGTTAAGGCATTAGAGAAAAGCTTTGAGCTTGGGAACAAGCTGGAGCCAGAGAGGAAGATACAACTAGCTAAAGCATTAGGGATGCAACCGAGACAGATCGCGATTTGGTTTCAAAACAGGAGAGCTAGGTGGAAGACTAGACAGCTCGAGAGAGATTATGATTCACTCAAGAAACAGTTTGAGTCTCTTAAATCCGACAATGATTCTCTACTTGCCTACAACAAGAAACTCCTTGCTGAGGTATGTAACTATATAAAAGTATACTATATGTGTTCATATAGTAAAATATTTAATTCAACTTTCAGTTATAATTTGATTAGTTTTTTTTTTGTTGGTTTTGCAAGACTAATACTTCTTGAGAAACGTAAAATGAAATCTAGTACTATAATTCTTCAAACTTTTATTTGATTTTTGGCTTGGATTGGTACAATTTATCCGGTTTATATTGTATATGCATATTATGTGTGTAAGTAGGATAGATTCATTTAATACGATATGCAAATATNCTCGTTCTCTCTCTCTCTCTTCCTCTCTCTCTCTCTTCCTCTCTCTTTCTCTTATATGAGAGGTTGATGAGATCCACAAGAAACTCCAAACTCAATTGTTATTTCCAAATTTACAAACAACAAACCGTTTCGTCATCACTAGATTTATTCCAAATTCCAATAGAGCATATCAGTGATCTATCATTCTGAGGTATTTTGTACGTATATATATATATATATATACATGTATGTGTTTGATCCAAACGCAGACGCAGACGCAGGATTGAGATTAGAGATGGCGTTTCCTCAACATGGTTTTATGTTCCAACAACTTCATGAAGACACTAGTCAAGATCAACTCCCTTCATGTCCTCCTCATCTTTTCAGTGGTACTCACTTGCTCTCTCTATCTATCTCTCTGCATAAAATTGATATAAAACTCTTGAATTATATATTTTGCCTTTCTTGGTGTATATAGGAGGAGGAAACTATATGATGAACAGATCCATGTCTTTAATGAACGTGCAAGAAGATCATAATCAAACCTTGGATGAGGAGAATCTATCAGACGATGGGGCGCATACTATGCTTGGAGAGAAGAAAAAGAGACTGCAACTAGAGCAGGTTAAGGCATTAGAGAAAAGCTTTGAGCTTGGGAACAAGCTGGAGCCAGAGAGGAAGATACAACTAGCTAAAGCATTAGGGATGCAACCGAGACAGATCGCGATTTGGTTTCAAAACAGGAGAGCTAGGTGGAAGACTAGACAGCTCGAGAGAGATTATGATTCACTCAAGAAACAGTTTGAGTCTCTTAAATCCGACAATGATTCTCTACTTGCCTACAACAAGAAACTCCTTGCTGAGGTATGTAACTATATAAAAGTATACTATATGTGTTCATATAGTAAAATATTTAATTCAACTTTCAGTTATAATTTGATTAGTTTTTTTTTTGTTGGTTTTGCAAGACTAATACTTCTTGAGAAACGTAAAATGAAATCTAGTACTATAATTCTTCAAACTTTTATTTGATTTTTGGCTTGGATTGGTACAATTTATCCGGTTTATATTGTATATGCATATTATGTGTGTAAGTAGGATAGATTCATTTAATACGATATGCAAATATGCAATAGATTATTGCTAGGCACATGATCCAACACCATAAGATGTTTGTCAAAAGACAGTAGGTGTTTTGTTTATTAAATAAAGGATTCTTGATCAAATATATACATTTATTTAATACATTCCCATATGACTATCAAGTAATGGCATGTGTAGGAAGCACTAACCAGAATTAAGAAGAATACTTTATAGTTGCTCTTATTATATCATTTTTGTGTGTTTTAAATGATTTTATAATTATTAAAAAGTTATAGTTACAAAAAAAAATTAAGTAAGTGAATTTTATAAGTTCTACAGTCTTACGATAATTTAAATTATATAACTAAGGTTTCTATCTTATTTAAAAGTATATTTTAGTAATTTTTGTTCTTTTGCCATTTCAAAAATTTATATCGAAGTATATAGTTTATCTAAGTGATACTATTTGCATGTAGAATTGAAATTATGACAAATATAATGCATTATGCATAGGAGACGATGTATTCCATCTACGTTTGAATTTCTGAAACATAACACTTGAATTGTGTGGTGGTTAGGTGATGGCTTTAAAGAACAAAGAATGTAATGAATCAAACATCATAAAGAGAGAAGCAGAAGCCTCATGGAGCAACAATGGAAGCACAGAGAATAGTTCAGACATAAATCTGGAGATGCCTAGAGAGATCACTACGACACATGTGAACACGATCAAAGACCTTTTCCCTTCATCGATCCGATCATCTGCACATCGTGATAATGATGATCATCACCAGAATCATGAGATGGTTCAAGAAGAGAGCCTTTGTAACATGTTTAATGGCATTGATGAAACGACGTCGGCTGGTTATTGGGCATGGTCTGACCCAAACCACAACCATCCCCACCAATTCAACTGATTCATGATCCTATAGCTCTTCAACAAAATCATCACCATCATGACATTATCGTAATCATCATCATCGCCACGATCATTTTGATCAGAAGAAGAAACAATTCATCTCTTTGAATTTGATTCTTTGGAATTATTGCTACTCTTTTAAATTTAAATTGTTCATTTTGTTTCTTTGGGTTTGTAGAGCATTGGTGTATAGTGCGAAAATTTGTTGTTGCATTAATTAAAACAATAAAATAAATCTTTACTATTTGAGCAAATTATATGTTTAAGTCATAAAATTAATTCTAATGCATTCATCCGACAACATTTTTTAGATTTGGGATTCACCGTTTACGATATATGTAGTGGCTCAAANAAAAAAAAAAAAAAAAAAAAAAAAGAAGAATAACCACTCTCTTTAATTTTTAAGGCTCAACCAAATTGACTGAGATTAAAAATCATGGTTTCCTCAACTTATATATCTAGTTTTATATTATTTGATATAGGTTTGGTACAGATTGATTAAGAAAAATAAGGATATAAAAGTGAGAAAGATTCATATGCATGTGACTTCGAGTGGGATTCCAGCTCTGTCATTGACGTAACATGATCCATAGCTTATATTATATTGCAAAGAGTTTTTAAAATATATTTTATTAGTTTATCTTTGCAAGTTGCAATTTTGAATTTTCATGGACTATAATGGAACCATTTAAAAGAAAAACCCATGCGCCGACGTATATACCAAATGTTCACGTTTTCAAACCAGCGTAAAACCCCTTCGTCATCTACCAGTTAGACTTATATACATAATATCTTTGTTGGTTTAAATTTTTGAGTCAAATCTATTCGATGGTAGTTTTGTTGTACGTAATATCTAATCACCCAGAGCTATCCTACATTATTATTACTTTTGTCATAAATATGTGTCATGGTCACTATCCTACGTTACTTTCTTCAAATAATTTTACGTTGAAGGATAGTAAAGAGGAAGACTGGAAGAGTATTAAAAGCACACGTTCCCAAAACACAAAGAAGAACAGACCAAAAGGAAGAAAACAAAAGTGGAGACAGTGTTGAAAGAGTACTTCACTCTTCTTTTGGGTTCATTCTCTTTGAGACGAATCTTGATTGTTTTAAAAAAATATATATGTATTTGTAATTTCAGAAATTAATATTTAGTTGTGCGTATGTTTATTTTGTGTACAGTTTGTTGGACTAGCTATATATGCATTGGCATGTTGAATAATAATGTTTTAATATTATGGTTTGCACATGATTATACATGCATGTTTTTTTGGTAAAAATTATACATGCATGTTAGTTAATAGATATCAACTCATAAATTATTAATTTTAAGTGTGGTAAACAAAGAGATTGAATCTGTTATATTTCTGTAACTAATTTTAAGATGCATTGTGATAAGAACTACATTAAAAAAACCTTAAAACAAAAAGACCTTAACAGTATTAGTAGTAGTAATACATTCCATATTTAATTGTAGTACAATTGATTAATTATTCAATTGATGCAATTAAATATATATACTATGGGCAAGTTATTTGCTCCTCTCACTTGTAAAGCCAAACTCCATGGGCAAATTTAAAACCTCCTTTGAACGCATCAAAGTTAAACGCTCATCAAACCCCTAATTAAAATTTCTTTTTCGATTTGTTTAATCCCAAATCCATCAAAATGGATTGGATTATGGAAACGTATCCCACTTCCTCAGGCGCTTGTTTGATCTTCCTGTTGAATTTCTTGAGTTTTTTCCCGAAACGATCAAGACTCTTACCACTTTTGTAAGCATCTTCGAGCTGAATGAGCGTCTTCTCAGAATCAGTCAACAAAGTCAGCTCGCTTTCCAAGTTCTTGATGTTCGTTTCTTTTTCTTTCAAGTCCTCTTCGAGCAAGTCTTTGGCTTGGTGCAAGTCGTTTTCAACCACTTCTTCGTTAACATTAATCGGACGACGAGCCTCAGAGACATGTTGAAAAGCAATAAGGGCGACAACGAGAAGCACAAAGGAGATCTTTGCCATGATTATAGATTGATTTTCCCTTTAACTTAATTTGAAATAGATCAAATTATAGTTTGTTAAAAGGAAAATATTTTTATGAGAGGAGTGAGTTCGTGTGTCTGTTTCGTAAAATCATTTATAGTTTTGTCTCTGCGTAAAAATAGTATGTAAAATGTATCCATATTTTGATGGTTAAGGAATGGTTTTGACTTCATTACTTAATTTTCTTTGGTCACCCACAATATTCGCATAACGAAATTTTTGTTTGTCATCTTATCTAAAACCTTAAACCTTCAATTATGGGAAGTCAAAAAATATGATTCTTGACTTCTTTGTTTAGATATTTTTGGTATAACGGCTATGCGATGAACCAACTGATTAATCAATCATATATGGGAAGCTGAACCATTCAAAGCAAAACTTACCCATGCATGAGATAAAGTCCTATGCAGCTGCCTCAAAAGTTTGCCTATAAGCACTTTGTAGCTGATATAAATTTCTTCAGAAATATTGGAGCTCTGTTTTTCTTTATGGGTCCTATTACAAAGCAGAATACTACTTTTACTTTTATTATAGTATTTTTTTTTTGTTTCACAGATATTAATTACTATTAGTTTATTTTATTTTATTTTTATCTCTAATTACATAAATTTAGAGTTTTTATTAGTAGTGTGATAAAGCTGGATTTTTTAGTGAAACAGATAATATTAAATACTAAACAATCATATTAGTCAATATAGGCCGTGTACGTGTATCTCTACTTCCTCTAAATTTTGCATGGGTAAATATAAGAGTCATAGAAGATTAAAGATTTTGTTGGATAGCATATGATTGTGTTGAGGGATATAGCAAAACGTTTTTTATTTGTACTGTATATTTCATGTTTTGATCTGAATATATATTCATATAAACAATCGTATTTTCATTTTTTTCTAAGTTATTGTTAGTGTGTTTTGTTTTTTTATATGTTACCTTTTGTATCCACAGACTGTTAATTAAAAAAAAATCGTATGGAAAATTTTTATGATATCACTAGTAATAAATGTAGTATTGATATTTCATTCAATTGTATTAGGTACAATACAATATGATGCAACTAATATACCAAGTATGTGAGAATTATTTCCTCCTCTCACTTGTAAAGCTAAACTCCATGGACAAGTCCAAACCCCCTTTCAACACATGAAAACAATAATCATACCCTAATTTGTGTGTCAATTTTTCCCTCCGTTTAATCCGAAGTCCTTCAAAATCGATTGGATGATGGATACAGGCTTCTTCTTTTTCGCAACAGCTGCAGGTGCTTTCTTAACGGTGGTAACCCTGCTGATCTTTTTGAGTTTCTTTTCGTAAGGCTTTAAGTTCATATCCTTTTTGTGAGCGGTTCCAAGTTCACTCAACACGACTTTGGATTTGCTCAAAGTTTTCACCTCAGATGTCAAACCTTGAATGTCTATTCTCTTGGCCTTTACCTCTTTCTCGATCATGGCCTCGGCTTTATGCAAGTCTTTTACAAATGCTGCTTCATCGAATTTTGCCAAGTGGCGAGCTTCGTAAGCGTGGAGAAAGGCGATAAGGGCCATAGCGAAAAGCAAGAAGGAGATCTTTGCCATGGTTTTAAAGCTCAATCTTCCCCTTAACAAATCAATTTGAATTTTTATGTTCAAATAATTTGTTAAAGGAAAAGAGGCAAGAAGAGATGTGAGTTCATTTGTTGTGTTTTTTGGGGTATCTTATACTATTTACTTGTGACTAAAAATAGTATATGTACGTATTGATGGTCAACGAAGAATTGTATTGACTCTCGGTTGCTCAACATTCTTTGGTTATCCACAAAATTTGCCAAATATTTTCTAAAGTCAGCTAATCAAAAAATTAATAGCAATTTACTTATAATAAAACATCAAATTTTAACCATCTACTTTTGGATAATAATTTCCTCGTAAAGGGCTACCACCGAAATTAAGTTGCAGTCCTCTCATATATTTGAGAGGCAGGAAGGTTTGTCTCAACGTAAAGCCTTTTTCAAAAAAAAAAAAAAAAAAAGTGAAACACAATACAATGGCAAAGAAATCTTTTGTAGTGTCAGGCCTAATCGTGGCCCTAGTCGTCGCACTAGGATGGAACATCGATGAAGCTGCAGCGAGAGACGTGAAGCTAGTGAAGCTCCGCGATGTCAAACCCGAAACTTTGAAAAAGTTACAAGGAGAAGAAAAAAGTGAACTGATGAAAGAAGAGTCCAAAGCCAATCTTCTAAAGGAAATTGAGAAGGCGAAAAAAATGCTTGGAGAGTTGAAAACGTTGAAGAAGACATCAAGCGGTGATATGAAAAGCGAACTGAGCTCTTTGGTGAAATCTGAATCGCTGCTTAATGAGATGACAGATTCTATCAAGAACGGTAAGTACAACGCTAACGAAGCAAACATTTTCGTTGAAAAAGAATCATTTTTCTACAGAGCGTGGAAGGAGAATGCATATAACTCGGTGGTTCCGGAGAAAGAGAAAGAGTTCATGTTTACCATTAAACGCATTGTCAAGTTGCTCAAGAAAACTTAGAACAAGAATATTGGCAGATTTATAATATCTAGTAATTAACCTTTTTGATTAACAAAATAAAAATCATAATAGTGAAAAGAGAAAAAATCTTGTCACACACAGACGCATTCAACATACAATATATGCATATATGTATCAATGATTTTATTGTGTAACAAACATTTTTGTAATTTAGCATGTCCATGTTGTATTTGGTTGAAAATACTAAAAATAAAACTTACACCAATTTTTAAATTTTCAAATATTATATCTCCATCGTCTATCATAATCTATGTTAACACTTTTGATAATTTTAAAGTAAAATTAAAAATTAACATAAAGTATTAGAGTAATATGGCCAAAAACAAAAACAAAAACAAAAAGAAGAAAACTAACACAACAGATTTATTCTTATTATTTTTCTGGTCATAAGCTTTGCAGAAAAATTGACGAAGTTTAGGGAACAATCGAAAACATAAAAAGCATAGTATGCTTATAATTAGTTTTCCCCGGTTCAACCATCTGCAAAGGAAGATACTTGTAATTGATTGCATGTGATTCCAGACATAAACCAGTGTAAGCTTTACGAACCGATCCATTTTCTCCTTTATTGTTTTTAGACCTTTCTCCGGTATAGAATCGTAGACCAGATTGGTCTGTAGATAACTCCATTCTTATCTTCGATTTCTTGTCCACAAGCTCCACGACTTTTCTCATCTTATTTGCAACACCATCTAGACAATAATTTATACCAAACCTNNNNAAAAAAAAAAAAAAAAAAAAAAAAAGAATTATACTAGCGCAAACCGGTTCAATATATGTCCGGTTTGTTCGAAACATTGAATTACGTACCCTGTCTTCTTAAGCTCATTAATGAAGTTGGCTTCAATAGGTCGGAGTTGGCGAAAATCGTACGGTGTTCCTTTAACGGATAGGATTTTCCCGGTTGGAGTGAGATTGTCGTCGAGGTGAGCATAACCGGAACCTAGAATCTGAATTTCTTCAGAATAGATGTCTCCATCGTTATGACGACGACCACCAAGATTCCAGTAAGAACGATGAACTAAATTCACCGGAGTTGTTTTCTCTTTAGCCTTTGCTTCCATCACCATTTTCAATTTGTTTTCTCCCACCAGCTTATACGTTACACTGACCTCAAGTTTCCCTATTTGATTAACATGGATGATTTTAGTCCTTTCTCTATATATCTTGATAATTTATGCAAATATAAAGTTATGAAAAAACGAACCTTGATGATCGCCATGATCAGGACTTGTATATGTGAAAACAATATAAGGTTTTTTGCTGTTATGGTTGTGTTTCTTAACAGTCCAAATCACATCACCAGACCCTTTCTTCCCACCTAATTAAATTATAGAAAGTAGTATGATTTATGAAGTAACCAAGCTGTACATAGATATGTTAATTCGGTATTGTTACCATCGTTGGCAACGGTCTTTTCTCTAGTATTGCTTACACGTGCAACCGTCGCTCCACAAAAGACCGTATCATTCTGATTTTACAAGTTTAGATTTTTTTTTTAAAAGTTAATACCGTAGCTAATTTTTTGAAGGTCTGTACCAAAATTAATTAATTTTAATCCAAAAGTAGAGGTTTTTCACTTACCGTGTAGTCATTAACGCTGTCGTATCCAAGAACAATGTCCTCAACTATTCCTGAAAGATAATTACTCGAATGTTACTATTACTAATGTATATAAGAATACGTATAAAACGCGACACGGCGACACACAGTATAATATACGATTGATCCACTAACCATGTTTATTAGGGAAAAGGAGAGACATGATAGAAGCACCCCTGTTTGTAAATTTGACCGTTAGATTCCCCTTCTTTAGCTCGTGTACCCCCAGCGTCTTCTTTCCTTCATCTTCATCATCATCATCACCATCACCATCACCATCATTATCACCGTCATCTTCATTATCATTGTCATCTTCTCCGTCGTTGTCGTTATCGTTATCGTTATCATTATCGTTATCATGATCATGATCATGATCGTCATTGTCATGATCATCATTATCATTGTCATGATCATCATTATCATTTTCATGATCATGATCATGATCATGATCTCCATCACTATCTTTGTCGTCATCATCATCATCGTGATCATTTACCTTACTAATGGAACGATCAGTTTCTTCTCCTTTGACTTTCTTCAAATCAGTTGATTTCACTTCATTGTTATCAGCGAATGAGACACTAACCATGACTCCTATTGTAACCAAAATAACCAAAATCCATAAAACTGAAATCCTAACCATTTTTTTTTTTTTTTTTTCTTATTCTTTTTGTGTGTATATGTAAGTGTGAGTGACTCTTGGTGTATATTTATAGATGGTTTGTTTTTCTTATTTATATTTTATTTTGGGAGAGACACATTTCGAGCATTATCACGCACCATATATATTTTATATCATATTTCGATTCAGTTCAAATTTGAAAAATATTACTCTTAACGAAAAAAAACAAAACAAATCATATTTGGAAGAACTATAGGTTATTAATTAAATTTATACACTTTATATTGGAGAAAACATATTATGTAAATTAGTATATCTCCTTTTCACTATGATTACCCATAAAAATTCAAATCTCGGATTTAAGAGAAAATAAGAATGCTGAGATCTCTCTACAAATAACAGCAATATCTTATCGAAATTGTTTTATTATTATTATTGTAAATGCTGCATGAATCACCATAACACTAATTAACTGGTGCTATTTGTCATTCTTTTTCATGGTTGTACCGTTTTAATGATATTGTTAAATATGACCATGATAACATAATTAATGTCAAGCCTATATAGCAATAAAGAAGATCTTTTAACGTTTCGGTAAGATCATTCGAAGATTTCGGCAGTACGCCAGTATCCTTGCTCGAGATTTTCAATTAGAAATTGCGCTGCGTGTCACTGAACAATACTAATCAATAATAATATAGATATCTCTTAAAACTATATTATTCGGAATATATAGTATGCAGTGTAAAAATAAAGTCTTTGTTTTTTTAAAAATTGATTGCCTTAATTATATTTTTTTTCATTGGTGTTTCATATTTGCAGCACACAAAAAAAAAGAAGCAAAAAATTAATGAGCACACAACCAAAACATACACAAACAAATTAAAGTTACAAAGTATCCTGCCGTTCGCATATATTTTACACACAGAGACTTTTATAGATTAAGAATCCTTTCCAATTTTTACCCCATGATTTTTGTTTTTCATTTCTTATATATATATAGATAGGCCTAGGATACAAGAGAAAAAGGTAGTAGTGAGTTATATATATTAGCATGCTTTTCCGACCCGACAATCCAATGCTCCGGCGTATTTGGTAAGCTTTGAAACGGCCACACCATGTTTGGGCTTTATCATCTGTTGCCTTGAGTGCGAGCACTTGAAATGAGGATTTCCAGATTGTCTGAAATATGCTCCGTTCAAGAAATAATCTTTCTCGGATCTCCAGTTCCAGTTTTTCCATTCAGCTTCTGGAGCATAATCCCTCTTTGTCACCTATATATTACACATGTTTCTATTAGTTTTAAACCTCAAACTTTTATTTGATGTAATATGCACATATCGAGAAATATCGTGTACCTCTCTGTAATGTTGTTTGTGAGGAGGAGCGATGAAACGGTTTCCATGGCTGAGAATGGTAGGACCTTGGCTACCTCCAATCGCGTAAAGCTCCCAATGAGTGTAGTCATTGTTGACAACATGGACGAAACCCCATCGGATCCTAGGCATCCTCTGTACGAGTCCTTTACCAAAATGGTTGTAAGCCACCGTGACTTGCATCTTCTTGTCATCCTGGTTGTGGTCTTGTGCACCGAGCAACATCACCTAAACCCAAAAACATAACAAGTTCATTTAGTTAACTTGAGTAGTCAATAGCTAATTAGGTTTTCAAGGTGAAGGCTCACATCGTTGTGGTGGGTGAAATGAGAGTTAGAGATGGTGATTGCGGTGGAGCCCATTATAGCGTCAATGAGGCCATCTTGGCATTTAGACATAGAAATGTGGTCAAGCCAAATGTCTGTTGCCCCAAAGATAGAGATCCCATCTCCATCAGCCTGTCCTCTTTGCCCAAAGTGGTCAATCGAATCTCTTATCAAACCGCCACTGCTTGTCACAATGTGATGGACGTGAAGCCCATGGATGATGATATTTTTCACGTACTGCATCGTGATACCGGCACCATATGCGATGTGCACGTTAGCGCCACGAGCATCGATCGTCTTGTGACTAGCAATCATTAGCTCTTGGCTTAACCTAATGCTCATATCGTGCTTAAAAATGATCCAAAGCGGTTCTTTTTGTATCACAGCGTGACGCAGTGTTCCAGGTCTAGGGTTCACCGTATCATCGTCTCTGGGGCTCGTGACCACATAGATGCGACCGCGTTTGCCTCCTGTGGTCCTGTAACCAAACCCACGGACGCAACGAACAAGCCTCTTACGACGCCTGGCCCAATCGGGCTGGCAACGCCAACATTTATCAATCGGGTTGCTTGCGGTGCAAGGTCCCTTTAGCTTGCTCCATTTTCCTCTTCCCCTGCGCTTGCCACTTAGGCTCCGCCTTGTGCTGTTTGTCGGACTAGAAGTCATCTCAATGACGTCCTCATCTTCCGCGGAATCGACCGCCTTGTCTTCCTCGGTCCCCTCGACATCAGTCGAGTTGCTGAAGATAAACACCAACCCAAAAAACTATCATAAGCCAAAATTCCTCATTTTTGATTAGTTAACAAAAATTATCATCAATATCGCTATCATTCTAATCCTTGTTAAAACTCTTGATAATATAGTTTTTGCAACCTAATTTTAAACAAAATGATAGAAGTAATCCAAAACCGTCTACTCTCTTATAATACATAATCACAACCAAACCTATTTTGAACTAGACAAATCAGGTCGAATGCAACAATAGAAAAGGGCTTACTCGTAATGACGCTCGTGGAAGTGGTCGACGATGTCATAAGGATCAGGATGATAAGCCATAAGGGTATGTTTACGAGCTTCATTGGCCTTATTTACCCAATACTCATCGGTCTCGGCAACATTGGCTCGTATGGTCGGAATCAAACTGGCAATACAAATCACACACACTAACTTTACAAGCCTAGCCGTCTCCATTGTATGTGATTACCCCTTTTTCACAGAAAACAATATTAATTTTTTTTTTTTTTCTTAAAGGGGTAATCTTTTATATATATATTGAAATATATATATGGAGAGCAGCTAAGCTTTAAACATGGCTTTAGGTGGTTATATGTGTTCGGCCTAAAGCCTTTTTTTTGGTAGATGAATCGTATTGCGAAGTTTGAGAAACGTGAAGGTTGGTGTTTAAATAATAATAATAAAAAACTTGAAAAGAAAGTTGACTTCTATATTTAGAAAGTTTCCCCGTTATGTATGGAACGCCACCATATATTACTTGTGGACAGGTTTCTTTGTTAATTTTATTTTCTTCTTCTAAATTTGGATGGATACGAAGAGAGAGAGAGAGAAAAAATATTGTTTATCAAGCTTTCCAACTGATTTTAGCAATACAAACAATCACTTTCTTTTCCTCATACATCTAAAAGGTAGTGATTGTGAAGATGCTAGTTATTGTCAAAAGGCATCGGTTGTTGACTTAGAATACACATATGAATCAATAATATCGTGATTTCTCTGAAGATACACCATATATGATTTTTCAATTTCAAGTTGGTTTTTTGAATCCTAGTAACTACGTGAACTTATTTGGAAAGCTTTGAGAAAGATTTTATTTGTGATTGGTGCCCTTAAAGATGTAAAGATTTATTTCAGGGTTGATATATCACTATAAATAAAAGTCAAAACCATGAAAAAATAACATTATTATTTCATTATATATATATATATATATATTTAAATTTTTGTCACTTAAATCACAATCACCACAAATAGAAAGAATTGTGTAAAAATCAAAATAAGTAAATGTGAAATAAATTATTGTGCCTAATTCAAAAGAATACACCATTTTATCTCATTTTATGCGTGGTAAGAAAAGAAGGAAAGTAAACGACGCCGCTTTGATAAATATTGAAGAAGAAGAAAAAATAATTTCGTCTTGGTGAGAGAGGGGAATAAATATATATGGACGGCTGCGGATAAGGAAAACTGAAACAGAGTGTCTCCATCCAACGGCTCATAACATTTTTGGCTTCTGAAATAATTAGGGTATTAAAAATAAAAATAATTAGGGTTTTCTTCAATCTCTTAATAGAGAGAGAGAGAGTCAGAGAGAGACGACGCCCACACACATCTTTCCCCTCAGCTCTCTCTCTTCCAATTTCTTTTTTTTTTTTTCTTCCCCAACAGAGAAAGCAAAGCAACAATGGTGAAAGGTCCTGGTCTCTACACCGAAATCGGCAAAAAAGCCAGAGGTATTATCTCTTTTCATTCGTTGAATTTGATGAATCTGTTTGTCTCCCAGGAACGATCTTATTATTATTAGGGTTCCGTTTCTCTGGATTTTGATTCCCTTTGTTCATGACTTTAAATTTTCTCGGTCTTGTCGATGATAGATGCATGCGTATTAGAGCGATTCAAATGTTATATGGATTTCGATTATTATTGTTATTGCTGCTGATATATATATATGAGTATTTTTCCCCTGGGGGTTCACTCTCGATTTGTGTGTTTGCTCGATTTGGTCATGGTTGGTTTGGTCTTCTGGGATTGTCAATTTGAATACTGTAAATCTTGTTTGCAGATCTTCTGTACAGAGACCACAACAGCGATCAGAAGTTCAGTATCACCACTTACTCCCCTGCTGGTGTTGTAAGTTTCTAGTTTCTTCTCTTTGAGTATCTATCAGCTCTGTATTGTTTATAGATGATTACGGTTTATTTGAGTTTTTATTCTTTCTAGAGTGTGCTTCTACTATTGCCTTACTCATTAGCCTTATGTGTTTACTTCTGAGTATTTGTGTTGAAATCAGCATTTGTTTCTCAAATTTGTTTACTCTCTACTTTTTTTTGAAGATTGGATTTCTTCTATCCCTTGGCCATCCTTTTACTCATAACCTGGTTCTTTCTTTCTTTGTAGGCCATCACCTCATCTGGAACTAAGAAAGGTGACGTTTTGTTGGGAGATGTTGCTTTTCAATCCAAGCAAAAGAACGTTACTACTGATTTGAAAGTTTGCACTGATTCTACCGTAAGTCTATTTATTTATTTCTTTCTTCTCTACCCCTATTTTTCATACTTCTGTTTGGTTTGTTTTGGTTACGCTCCTTACAAGTTTGTGTGTATTTGGTTTCAGGTCCTGATCACTGCTACCGTTGATGAGGCTGCACCTGGACTGAAGTCTATCTTCAGCTTCAAGGCTCCTGACCAAAATTCTGGCAAGGTATTGTTTGTAATCACTATTCACTACACGAACGAACCTATGTCTTTGTATAGTTTTAGAGCGTCATCAGCTGAGAGAGTTAACTTCACGTTTTTTTTTCTTCTTTCCTCTTCTTATAAACAGATTGAGGTGCAATACTTGCATGACTATGCCGGTATCAGCACAAGCATGGGATTGACTCAGAACCCAACTGTCAACTTCTCTGGTGTGATTGGCACCAATGTCTTGGCTGTTGGTACTGATGTTTCATTCGACACCAAGTCTGGCAATTTCACCAAGATCAACGCTGGTTTAAGCTTTGCTAAGGAGGACTTAATTGCCTCCCTTACCGTGTAAGTTGATTTTTTAGTGAGATATTTGGATGGTTTCTCGTTGATTATCTATTAATATCATTTCGGTTTATTGTTTGTTTAGGAACGAGAAGTTTGATCTATTGAATGCGTCCTACTATCACATTGTGAACCCGGTGTTCAACACTGCCGTTGGAGCAGAAGTGAGCCACAGGTTCTCTAACAAAGACAACACCATAACCGTTGGAACACAGCACTCGCTTGACCCCTTGACCTCTGTGAAAGCACGTGTTAACAGTGCCGGTATTGCCAGTGCGCTCATTCAACACGAGTGGAAGCCCAAGTCCTTCTTCACTATCTCTGGAGAAGTCGACACAAAGGCCATTGACAAGAATGCTAAAGTTGGTTTGGCTCTCGCACTCAAGCCTTGAAAACTGAGATGGAAGAAGAAGTTGCTATAGCTTTTTTTTTAACTAGTTTCTTTCTACGTTCTGTTTTTCTCTCTACATGGCTACTCATGGTTTGAATGGCTACTACTCAACTTTCCCATTTTCTTGTCGGATTTGTAGAAGAATAATAAGTTGAAAAAGGATCATCTTGAGGTTATGTGATGAAACCCTAACAATTTGTTCGGTTTCAATTTTTATTTGCAATGTATCTGGGTTCATGTATGATAGTTGCATATTCATCAGATGGTCGTGTTCAAGTAAGTAGAGTTGAATGCGATGGGCTTCAATTCAGGCCCACGCGTTTATCGATAGGTATTCAATGAGATGGGCCGCGAGGTCCACGAATCAATAATTTGACTTTTCACTCTCGCAAGTTGGAAGTTTTTTTGGTCAAAATAGAAAGATACAAAATACAAATCCAAATCAGATACAAAGCGTTTGTTGTAGTTCACGAAAGAGATAGGTACAACATGACAATTCACAATCAGCACACCGTTACATTAAAAAACTTATAACAACAATATAGAAAACATTAACAGAGACGACGAAGACAATTTTGACTTGAGTAAGTCTACTACTAGGCATTGTTAGCCTGTAATAACCCGTTTCGAATCTGCGTTGCCACATCAGAAACTGCGCCGGGACCGTGAGGAATAAACACCGCCGAGGATTTGGAGGTTGCTCCGATATCTCTCATTGTGTCGAAGTACTGAGTCATCATCACCATGTCCAACACATCTTTCGCTGACGTCCCTGGCACGTTACCTGCGAACCCTAGAACACTGTCTCTCAGACCGTCCACGATCGCTTGCCTCTGTCTAGCGATTCCGAGTCCCGACAGGTACTTGGACTCGGCTTCACCTTCTGCTCTCTTTATCTGTATGATTTTCTCTGCCTCTGCTTTTTCGTTCGCCGCCACTCTCATCCTCGCCGCTGTAACAATTACAGATTTTAAAACCAATTAACCAACAATACTAATCAATAAGTATCCAACTTTTGATTTTGGGTTTTAAGATTTGGGGACTTACCGGCGTTGATTTCGTTCATGGCACGTTTAACCTGTTGATCAGGCTCGATGTCGATGATTAGGGTTTGAAGGATCTCATAACCATAAGCAGTCATGGCTTTGTCTAGCTCTTCTTCCACTGATTTGGCGATTTCATTCTTCTGCTCGAACACATCGTCCAAGTTCAGTTTTGGAACACATGCTCTGATCACTGAGACCCCAGAAACAAAACAAGAATTCAATAATTTGACCAGCAAAAAAACATCACTTTATCATTGTTAACAACAACTTATAATAATACTCTGTATTGAGAAGGACAAAGAAGGAGATACCATCAAAGACGTAGGCTTTGATTTGGGTGGTTGGATTGCTGAGTCTGTAAAAAGCATCACTTGCCTTGTCAACCAAGACTCTGTATTGTATGGATGCAACCACAGTCACAAACACATTGTCCTGTTACAGGATCAAAGATGAATTTAGAAGAAGGAGATTTGTATATACATGTGTGTTTAAAATGTGTTATAGTTACCTTTGTTTTGGTTTCACATTGAACATCGAGTTGCTGGAGACGGAGAGTTAGTGTACCGGCGACGTAATCACCGATGACCCATGGAACAAATTGGAGACCTGGATTCAGAACTTTTTGGAATTTGCCAAACCTCTCCTTGATCGCCACATCTGATTGCTTCACAAGCACGCAACAGAAAAGATTCCCCATTAAATCTTACAAAGAACTAAGAAGAAGATTATGAATGGATTAAATATATGTCTCGGCCTCTGTTTTGTTTCTCTCTGTGAGTTTGTGGGATAGAGGAAAGTCGCAGGAGAGCTATCTATATATTGATAAGAGGAAGAAGGTGATCATGTCAAGATGTCATGTAACATTCCTCGGAAATTTCCTATTTATTAATTATTATTCAGTAGTGTGACATTTTCATTGAAATGTCAAGTAGTATATATCTTGAAGAACAATAAATTATTAAATTTGATAAATATTTGTCATTCTTAGCGGTTACTCTTCTTTTTTTTTTGGTTAGGATTATACTTAGTTTATTAAACCAAATTTCCTTTATATGTCATTTGCAAAGTTAGAGACTAGTGAGAAACATATTTGAAAAGTCAAAGAAAATGTCACTATTGAACAATTATTAGATATGCGTTCCAATAAAAAATTAACAATGTGGTTTCTATTGTAGCTGTTATATGGTTTCGAAATAAAAATAACACAATATGGTTCTATTATATCTATATTTTGTTTGAATATTAAGTTGTGTTTGTTGGAAAAAGGTGGAGGGGATTACCGAACTTTTGGGAAACTTGAAAGTTGGAACGGTCCTTTACTCTTCTTTACTAGTTGAACTTGAATGTATATTGTTTTAAAATTAGTACTAATAAAATTATGATCAAGATAAGCAAAGAACATTTAAAACCAAACAAATTACGACCAAAAACTAAGGAAATTAATTGTATAATAATTCATTTGAATAAAAGTCGTTGGTCCTTGAGGCTCGCATGGAATATGAAGAAAATGGATAATGTTCTTGTATTTGAGAAATTGAATAATACTTTAGTAATAATTTTCACGTAAGAAAAGTTGTCATTATGACATGTCTTTTTGTATATTTTAAATAATTCGGTTATCTATGTGAAGCGACAAAGTAGATAAGTCCAAAAACTCGCAAAGAGGAAACAAAATTCAAACTTTCAAAGCAAAATGTCATCCACATTATCCAATACCCCTTCTTGATATGTACTAAATATCTTATTATACTAGTGGTAGTAATGACTAATGAGGAAGAGGTTGTTTTACGTATTGGTGAAGCGATTGTGAAAGTGAAAACGACTAAATAATACATTATGATGACGACAATATTACCCCTAAGAAGACAATTGTTCAATAATACAACAGACGAAAACACATGAGGTCACAAAGGTAACATTCACAAGTTGGGATCTTCTTCAGAATAAACCTTAAAAATCGCCTTTCTTTTAAAATCATCGGGTTAAGAAATATCGATTTGTTGTTTTACATTTGTTAAGAAGAGACGTTCTTGCTTACGTCACAGGAAAGTGCAAAATCTCTAAGTAGTTGCACCTTTAGGCTTAGGAGATGGAATCTGATGACGATAAGGGGAGGAACCAGCTTGACCATGAGGACTAGACAGAGTTCGAAACACAGGTTGCCCATTTCTTGACCCTAATCCACGACCTGACCCTGACCCTGACACAGATTTCAAACGTTCAGCTTGCATAGTCTGGAAGTAGTAAGACGTGCTAGCCATGTCCTTGAGATGTGGGAGAGGCTTTAGGATTTCCACCACTTCACTCATTTTCGGTCTTATTTTGGGGTCACGGCTAAGGCATTTTGCTGCAAGCTGTGTCACTTTTTGAGCTCCTTTCACCGAGAAATGACCCTCAAGCCTCGGATCAAGTAACCTGTAGAATCTTCTTTTGTCCAGGAGATGTGGTCTCGCCCATTCAACAAGGTTGTGTTCACCATTTGGTCGGTTTTTGTCCATAGATCTTCTACCAGTCAGCATTTCAAGTAGAACCACACCGAAACTGTAAACATCGCTTTTTGATGTCAAGTGACCTAAGGAGTCAAAAAAGGACACTAGTTATAGATATAATCTCAAACCAATAATGAACATTGATGCATATATGTCAAACGGGCAGTATCCAGCTCGGTCTCTAACTTTCTATATTCAATCATATAGAGAAGAAATAAGCAGATGAGTGAATGAAATCCTGAAAGCAAAACAAGACTTACCGGTCATTACATACTCAGGAGCAGCATAACCATAAGTGCCCATGACTCGAGTAGACACATGGGTTTTGCCTTCATCAGGAGCATCTTTGGCAAGACCAAAATCTGATAATTTAGCATTGTAGTCCTGAAATTGGAAAAATGGTAAGAGTTTAGAGGCAAAGAAACAGACGTGTATATATAGATGTTGATTTAGAGGAGAGGAAAACATACTGCATCAAGTAAAATATTTGAGGTTTTGAAATCTCGATAAATGACCGGCTTTAGAGCTTCTTCATGAAGGAAACTGAGACCCTTTGCAGCACCTAATGCAATCTTCATCCGAATTGACCATGGAAGAGGCAACGACCCTTTAATTCACAAAGAAAAAGGTTTAACATCAATTATAACTGAGAAGATAAATCATACAAAAGCATTATGCCCTTTTAAACACACTTTATACACCACAGAATCTTAAAACTAGTAGTACTAAGGATGTAAGGGATTTAGTTATTGATCCGTGGTTCAATGTAATCAACTAATCAAGCAATATAAACCATCTAAGACTGCACTAAAAGGTGCCAATGTTCCAAATTTAGCTAGATGCAGTCTTAAAGGTTCCAACTTTAACAATATGGAGTAAATACATCTTTAAATTGTAAACACTTGTATCGAAAACATAAAGGGAAAGAATTTAGCTTGCGTATAAAGAACTTAGGGCTGTAGTAGTTTCCTTACTTCTGAAAAGGTGATTCTCCAAACTTCCTCGGGGCATAAACTCATAAACCAGCAGCCTTTGATCATCTTCGATACAATAACCCACCAGTTTAACAAGATTGGGATGGAGAAGATTGCCGAGATAATTAATCTCAGCCTGCAAACACACAAACAGGAACCTTTAGTTGTATGCTCAGTTTTAACAATGGAAAAGGAGGATATATGATATGGAAGAAGAAAAAACAGAGAAAGAAAGATCTTACAAGCCACTCTTTATGACCCTGAAGTCCATCAGGATTTAAGGTTTTGACAGCGACAGTGAGGCCAGTGCCAGGCTTAACAGGAGCAGTCCCATTCTCCTCAACCCATCCTTTAAAGACACAACCAAAACCACCTTCACCGAGAAGACTTTCGGGTCTGAAATTTCTAGTTGCAAGCTTGAGATCAATGAAAGTAAACTTCTTGAGGTGAGAATAGAGCTTAAGTTCTTCACTAATCATAGGAGTGGACAAAGAGCTTTCAGCATTGCTAGTTGTAGTTGTAGAAGAAACTGGACCAACCGGTTGATCATTTGATTTCACAGTTGCGGACTTACTTCCCACTGGTAATCAAAACAAAAAAGAGTCAATTAGCTACAAAAAATGTCACTTTCAAGAAGACAAGATGGAGAAAGGAATCATTTTGCAAAATTGTAAAAGAGCCAACTCATCAAATTAGTTGAGCTAAAATTAGGTAAACCAACTACAATGACATTGAGGTTTTGCTCTCAGTTTGTCAAATGGGGGAAAAAAAACCCTAGATGGAAACATAACTCTTGTGTGACAATTATAGGAAAAAATCCACAAAAAATTAAGAAGAAACATTATCATCTGAAACTGGAAAGGAAGGGTTTTTATTTACATGGAGCTGGGAATTGTAGAAGAAGAGGACATACCAGTGCTTGAAGAGAGAGTGAGAGAACTCTCAACGTCTGATGTAGAAGACACGCAACAAACCATAAACTTAAATTTGACCCAAAACCCATTATTAGATTCTTTACATTCACTGTTTCTGACATTGTTCTTCTTCTTCTTCCTTCTCTTCTTCTTATTCGTCTCACTCTCATTAGCTTTCTCCGATTGCCAATTCTCCATAACTTTGACAGAATCTAAATCCATCTCTCTCTCTCTCTCTCTCTCTCTCCCCCAAAAAATAAAAAAAGGACGAAACTTTGATCAGACCACAATCGAGAGAGGTAAAAACAGAAACCCTAGAAAATCAGAATCGCAGTTGTAAAGAGAGAAGAAGTAAGATTCACTTGTTGGGTTGGGGGAGAAAGAAAGAAAGAAAGAGAAAACGAAGGGAGGTGGCGTAACTTTAGTCAAAAAGGGAATTTGATGTCTGTGTGAAGAGAGAGATGAAAGAAGAAGAAGAAGAAGAAGAAGAAGAAGAAGAGACGGGCAAGAGAGAGAGAGAGAGATTGGGGCAGCAGAATCATATCATAGCATACATAGCATCATGTGTTTGTTTGCTAACTCTCTCTCTCAAGTCTCAACAGTTACAAAACGCATATTACAATTTCGTATCCTATTGTAATAATTTTTTGTAAACTATCTCTCTCTCTCTCTCTAACCAGTTTTGTTCTAGAATAAGTCGTTTAATATCCCAATCAAATTTATATAGGAGATTGATGTATTCAACTTCACATTTGAAATGATTTATATAGAGTTTATAAATTTTAGGTTATTCAATCATAGATTTTAAAAATCTTTTGGAAATCTATTATTATTAAATTAATGATTTAAAAATCTAACTTTAAAATATATTGTTATTCAATTATTGATTTTAAAAAATCTTTTGAAATCTATTATTATTTAAGTAATGATTTAAAAATCTACAATTTAGACCTTTAATGATTTTTAGAGATTTTTTTTTGAAAACTTAAAGAAGATTTTTTAGTAAAAATTACTGAAATTTAAATCTCATAGTTTTTTGTAAGATTTAAAAGAATTTAACAATAAATCATATTAATTTCCCTAAAATCATCAAAATCATTTAAAATCTCATAAAAACTCAAATCACTTAGATTTACTATACCGTTTTTACTCAACTTGGTACTATAACAATTAGTATTAACAAATATTCGATGTTTTGAGATTTTTGCCGGAAAAAGAAGAAAATCTATTGAGATGATGTAACTAGGATTTAATTTGTCTGTGCTTCTTTCGAAAAGAAGCTCCTCTAAATCTAATCAAAATTGCTTTTCATTTTCACTTTCTTCTTTTTCGATATTAGTGAAGCTTAAACCATTTTTTATTATTTTTAATTAATTTTTACGGTAAGTGCCAAAATCATTAGACTGTTTTTTTTGTTTGTTTCATTCGGTAACTGGCGAAACAATTCCTATCCAAAAGATCCAGTGTAATGACTAAACTAGAACAAAAAAGAAAAAAGAAAAAAAGTGCTCATTTATAGAACGTCACGGGTGACTCATTTATGTTCCATGTAATCATATCTTAATTCAAACCCAACTGCATCAGTCCCTTTCAACACATTGACTATATATATCATATTCTTAGTATACCCAAATATATATAGTTATATATACATAACAATCATGCTGAATAAAAGAAACAGCTATATTCAAAAAAAACATTCTAGCAATTTTGGGAGGAAAAGGAAATTCACATAACATGTCGAGAAAAAATATAAAAGATGACTAAAACTGCACAAACACAAGCGTGAGCAAATTTATGTAGCCAAAATAAAAGAGTAAAAAAAATAAAATTGGTCTGCCTCTGCCCTCAGGTCTTTCCATTAGAGGATGAGTTCTTATAGTTGTGGAATAGGTTAACGAGACGCTCGAGCACGGCCGCGCTTTTGGAGAAGTAACCTGAGAAACCCACCGGAGTGGACGCCGGAGGGAAATCTTCCGCCGGCATGGCAAAAGGACGAACCATTTTCTCCATCGTCTCGAGTGTTAAACAAGAACCAACCTCTTGAAGCCTCTCTGGTCCCATTATCGGAAGTGTGTGTTCCCTTAGCAATGACTCTGCCTCGTCGTCATTATTCTGCATGTTCTCACAACAATTAAGATCTTCAAAATTGTTCCCTTATTTAGTTTAAAACAAAAACAATAATCCCTCTTACCTCTAAGGGAGACAAATCAGCTCCACGGCTAAATGTAAGCTCAATGCGGAATCTCTTCGGGTCTTCAAGTGATACCTGCATCGATTTTTATGGTTTCAGAAACTGATCAAGGCCATGCATATATATTGAATCATATGATGTGAGAGTGAAAGGGAACCTCAGTGTTCTCAAATAGCCTTAGGACAATGTAGCTCATGTAATCAAGTTCTTTAGTTTTACAAAGACGTTCCAAGGCGTTTTGGCAGATGAGACTTTCTTCTCCTTGAAGTGATTCATCGAGGTTACAGTATCGAAGGACATTCATCAGCGAATGAATATGCGATTCCTGTTCCAATTCATACAACGCAAAAAAACATATTAGTTTTCACTCAAAGACACTTAAACAAGCAATGTAGTAAGGAGGAAACTTACAGATGTGAAGTACAGTCGAGTCCGCACATGACGTTCAGGTGTCTTAACATTTGCATACCTAAAAGGAAATGAAAAGCAATTAGTAGATAACACCTGTGTAATATTCAGAAACCAAAAAACATATTAGTTTGTAGAAAAAGCAAAGAGCCAAAGACTATTACTTTGGATCTAAACGGTATTTGGTTTCCTTATCATCATCTTCATCTTTATCACCTGTGCCAGGTCGTCTCAATTCATCGGTACTGATAGAAAGCCTTGGTTGACTATTTCTATCTTCTTTTTGGGACGCAGATAATGACAATGAGACTTGTTCATGGCTTTCTTTCAGCTCAGCAACACTCATTGCTTCTTCTCGAGTATTCCTCAAGTCTATCAAGATTTTCCCCATTAAGCGCCGAGCAATCTTTGGTTTTAAAGGAAACAAAAAATATAGATATAATAAGTTGTGAGATCCTCTGGAAAAATATTCTGAGAGAGGAAAATAACTACACGTAGCTAGAAACTGTCACCTTTGAACCGATTTTGAGCTTTTGTTGTGGATTGATGCCATACTCGTTTGGGATGACACCATCTGCAAGCAACTGCAACCACATAACTTTTTATATGCAAGCACAGTCAACAATACAAAGATAACCAACAATGGTCATAGTTTCAATCAGGCATGATCAGTAGTCACAATGCCTTAGAAAACAATGCGACCATGCAAACTATTATATGAGTTTCAGGAAAAAGGGAAAGAGAAGTTTTAGTTTGTTTACCTGTGCGACTTTGAAGAGTTCATCTAATCCTTTTAGATCGAGATGGGAATTATGCAACAGGTCGTACCTGGTGGTGAGAATAACACATTACAGCATATTCAGAAACAAGTAACTAAAGCTAGGTGTAAATACACCAACAACACCTAAAACTTACTTGCATGAATCGTAAACATCTGGAATCTGTGTGATGTCAAACCGGCTGCAAATAAACTCAACTATCAGTGATATTCACAAAACTCTACCGGAAAGAAAGATGAAAAATTGAGAAGCATTACTAAATCAAAGCATAGCTAAATCCAAACCCGATGATAAACTTACTCTTTTCTTTCATTGTAGAGGTCCCTTGCGAGTTTTATCCACCGAGCAAACATCAGAAGGAACCCTTCACTACCACATGGTAATCCAGAGGCAATCCGATCACTGTCAATGTTTGTCTTGCCAAGAGCCTTTGCTTGATCATATGGTGGAATTATATCATATGGCTCAGTGAGGTTCTCGTCTTCATCCATTGCAAGTAGTCTTACTTGTTCAGTCACATTCTTGGTTAATTTCACCTAATTATTTTGGAAAGTAATTCAACACATTAAGAGTTTATTTTCTCGACTCCAGTAAATCACTTTTACGAGGGAGAAAATGGCAGAGAAAACCAACTGTAAAATGAGATGTTACGTTGTTGTGCAAACAGACTCATGGCTGGTGATCTCTTTCACGTTAGCAATAAACTAATATATGATGGAAAAGTGTGAGTACCAGTTCACGTAGGAGTTCATGAGCGTTGGGAGGCAGTCCAGCTCCGTCAGTCATCCAAGGGCATTCTTCGGAGGAGACAGGTTCATCTATTATATTTGTGCCAGACGTCATAATCTCGTTCAATCTAGCCTGGGAAAGCACGTAGAGAAGAAATCCAAAAATTATTTGAGAATGGGTATTTGCGGAGACTCTATTAGTAACAGATTGGATCTTGTTGGCCACAAGCAAATGGTTCAGACGAGTTGCCAAAACGTGATTGACACACATTAAAGATGGCTCATCATATATAGCGACAAACCTTAGTCGCTTCCATTTCAATGCTGGCATTATCAAGACCATCCAACATGGAAGAGTCCTTGCTAACCAAAGAAACCTAGAGAAATAAGATAAGAAATTAGTGATGATCAATGACATTGCAAAGCACCACGAGATCTCAGTAAGAGAAAAGGCCAAACCAGGATTGGCGTCAGCTGGCCTTCTAAGTCAAGCAGGCCTTTAGCAAAAGCTGCTGCAGACATCTGTTAACAATGCAAATAAGTATTGAAGCTTGAAGTATATGTTCAAAAGCTGAATATCATATTCTCATCTTGACTACTAAAAGCGTAAAGCTGTACCTGAACACGTCCCTCGTCAGAGCTGTAAATTTTGAGGTCATGACGGTATGTACTATGGAGACGAAGTAAACCAGTCCCTTCACCTACAAGCAAATGCCATTTAATCGTTACAGAGTTAGAAAACATATTGATCATCATAAGTCACCAAACTGATTCAGATGGAAAGTAGATCAAGTTTCCTCACCTGGATACATATTGTTTCGAAAGTATCTACCAAGTTCTTCTGCCTGCAAACGAAGCATACATAAAAAAAAATTAGGCAAGAATACACTAACGGCCTGCAGTTTTGTAGATAAGATGCCTTCATTTAGCAACAGAAATCTTGAATTTTGCAATGTATATTATATTATTTTCTGATACTGAATGGAAGTATACCTGCTTTCTACCAGCGTGTGTTAAAACACCACCGTATTTCAGAACCATAAGGGCCTCTACTGGTCTTTCTTCTTCGCCTTCACCATCGCTTTTTGGTATTTTAACCCACTTCAGCGGCTTCAGTTGAACCTTCCTGTATATACCCGAGAAATGTCCACCCTGCATATCAAAGTTCTATAATATGAGGGGAGGCTAACAGAGGAAAAGCAAAATACCAAACAGAACCTGTAGAAAATTCCCAGATCTATCTTAACATCAAATCACCGTATAGCCAAAAACAAGAACTTATGACAGTAACAGCAGCTGGCCGTGAAGCTAAATCCAGGACGGTTATTAAATAATTCTTTCCAAGGACTATATCCTCTACAATTACAGAAACTTGATTCAAAGAATGCAGCACATAGAAACGGGAAAGTAACAAATGTTGAGACACACAACCTCTTCGAGAACTGCTTTGACTTGCCGAAGCTTCTCAGCATGTTCAAGGTCTTCTGCATCACTATCACTTTCACGACCTGGTCTAAAGATAAAAAAGGAAGACCATAAGGTTCTTACCAGATTTCAACGGTAAATACAGTTTGCAACAGCAGTAAATGAAGCATGCTACTTTGGTTTTAAGAAAACTATGATGGGACAGCAAAAAAAGCCCCTTGGAAGGCTTTGGTGAGCAGAAATATAGCACTACAACGGACGTAGCTCGCTTAAAAACACTTCACAGAAACATCAGGAATGCTCTAGAATAATTTAAGTTATTTCAATTAAATAATGTTACATTTATTAGTAAAGAATTGCGCAGGTGAATATCATTTGGCAAGGAAAAGGCTGGATTGGACATGTTTTTGGTAACAAGAAATGAATAAATAAGTTCAGGGGTTTACCTTGTACGGGGAACTAGCATTCTTGTAGCATCTAATAGATCTTGCAACTGGACGGCACTTTTAAGTTTGGTCTGCAAAAGGGGGAAAAATGACAGAGTATAAGCAAATTAATCAAAGCGAGATGAAGTTGATGATTTAGGAAGTCCTGCGCCTCTCACCTCAGCTCTTGGCTTTCCACCATTGTACTTCAACATGAGGTTTAATAGTTTTTCCTCTGTAACTTTTAGCTTCACTTTCTGTTTGGGAGTTCTATCACCACTTTCATGCAAAACAAAGTTTAACACTTCTCAGATCATGGCTAACCAGAGAGAATGGTAAAAGGAACAGGTGATTATATGCTAGAACATACTGTCGAATAACAGCAATGACACAACGTAGCTCTTCTGACTGCCCAAAAGTGCCGATGATGCCACTTCCCTGGCGAGTTAGTCCTTCATTAGGTTGTACAGGCTCATTGACCTTCCATGGCAAAGTGGGAGGAAGAGTCGATGAAAGATGAGGAGCCTTTGCATCCAAACACATTTTCCTTAGCACACAAGCGGCATCGTCGTAATACCTTACAGTACAAGAGGTTAGTGATTACTTCAAATTAAAAATCACTTTTTAAAAGTATAACAGAGAGGCAACAGCATGCCAGTCTACAAACTATTTCAGCATTCCACGTTGAACACCAAAAACAAGAACGAGGTTCATAACTATCTGGCATCATTTATACCAGCACAGAGTTGAATGTTTGCCATACATTAATGGCCATCATTTTGCAATTAGTGGGTAAAAATGCATTTGCTTTTGTGTTGATTAAGGAAGGCTACTCAAGATCTCTAGGGCTGTGTTCACGTACAGGATTTTCAAACTAAAGCTGTGGCAGCTACAAGTCGGCAATGTAAATGTTAAGCTTATTCAAAAAACTTAACCTGTAACATTGCCATTGCCCTACCCAGATATAAAACGATCTATGGTTTTAAGAGACAAAAATACAAATGCAGAATGCTAGCTTACTTGTATGAATTCTTCACAAAACTCCATCCATTTACATCACAAACATATGAACAGCCCTCAGATCGTAGAAGGTCAAATCCACAGACCTAGAAATGTGAAAAAAAATTGAAGAAATTGCTACGTCGTTGCACAAAATCAGAAAGTACCATTATAAGGGATTACAGCCCTGTAAGACATAAACGAGA
Organism: Camelina sativa; assembly: GCF_000633955.1. Classification (NCBI taxonomy): domain Eukaryota; kingdom Viridiplantae; phylum Streptophyta; class Magnoliopsida; order Brassicales; family Brassicaceae; genus Camelina; species Camelina sativa. Next base: position 77,443 of record NC_025699.1, on the reverse strand, counting down.
GCCACATAATTGGATTCCAACTTACCGCTTGCCTAAATGCAATGCAAACTTCTCTAGCCATTTGCTTTTCAGCAGGTGTAAGCAGTACTGGATATCTCACCTGTTCAATAGATTAAAAATAAATTACTGATCAAAATCTAAGCATCAAAGTTTTAAACCTTTATGAAAAAAACATTGGCAATTCATGCTTTTCATCAAAATCAGCAGACTTTGAAACTCTATTCAAACTGTAGCCCTTTAAAAAGAGGTACATTAGGTTCCATATATGTAACTGTTGGAATATCAATGGAAGACGTACCTCCTTCCCATCTGTATTCCTCATAACAACACCATCTACAACAGGCGACTTTCTTGCTTCAGCATGTGCGTATTCAGGACCCACTGTGTAGACCTGTGTTAACCAGGGAGATTGTTAGTTGACAACTCATGAAAGGTTTAAGTTGTCCAAAAGATAGGACTGAGAATGAGCTTATCAAAAAAAACATGTAGATGGCAAAGGATCACAACCTTGACATCAGTTCCTCCAGTGGCCATAAACTCCTCGTATATATAAGAGCCTTCTCTCCTTACCCTTCTGACGTCAGGATGAAATTCACTTGATCGGTTCCCAATCTATAGTAAAATGGGAACAAACAAAATATATGAAGCAGGATGGAGTTAATCCGAAAATACAATAAATTATTATGACAATATTAAAATAACTAGTTCAATCCAGAGCAGAGAAGTTCTGCGAAGAGATGCAGTACCTTGCGAAACAATTCTTTCATGCCGCCACCTGCTGAGCTAGGGTAGTATATCATTATACTATGGTCATCCCCTATACACGCATAAAGGATATCAATTGTTAGCCGATAATAAAATAGATCTACAAATCAGAAGATAAATAGAACAAGGAGGATATCCAGTGCCATAGAACAACCAATGGCATTATATGAGAAAACAGCCAAAGGCGAGCTCATGGAGGGATAGCTAATAAGTTGTGAGTGAAAAGAGAGCCAGAGGCAAACTCACCATTGACAGGCTTTTCCACAAATGGCTTCCAGAAGCGTTCACCATGGACCTCAACAAAATCTTCTTCCTCGACAAAATAATCAAGGTCTTGATTTGGTACCGTTCTATTGACACAGGCATACCTAGGAACTGGGATGCCATACATCTCAAGATGCTGTAGAGGTGCACATAAACAGTTAATTTTATTAGTAAATAGGAAAAGCATGCAACTCTTCTTTGTCGCCAACGCTGAATCACTTTGAAGAATTATCAGAGAAGCAACTATGTTGCAGTTAAGAATGCTTACCTCATACACCTTCCGGCGGTCATGAAGAAGATACTGGGGATCAAGTTCATTCACTAAAAATGGCCTGAATAACAGAAGTTGGAAACATCAAACCTCAGAAGTCAAACTCAATTAATTTGCACCCAAAAAAAACTAAGGTAAGATAGGCTATTTATTGAGGCAAGAGCAAGAAATAAAAGGTAGAACTCACTTTCTTAAAGCAGCATATGCCTGAGCCTTCTTAAGAGGATATCCAGAGGAATGAAAAGCAATCAAGCAGTCACAAATGGGCCAACTGAAACAGCAAAGTTTCTTGTAAAGTTATAATTTCAGTATATACTTTTGTACTTGATATATATATATCCAACAAGACTTTATCCTAAAAGAATCATGCATAACAAGAATAAACGAGTATACAAGAAAGTGAAAGGGCCAAAAACTGAGCTCTATATGGGTACAGCATACCTTTCTATAGGATCTTCAAGTATAACTTTATCCCCAAAATGTAAGATCTGCGAATAAAGTTGCGACACAAAAGTGTCTATGAGATGAGATCATAAAAGAGGAAATGGAATATACCAAAGAATCTACAAAGACAAAGCGTAAATAAAAACTTTCTTAGGCAGACACTAATGCCAACAACTTGGAAAGGCAAACAAAAAAAATAAAGTTACTCAGAAGCAAACATCTTCCAATAACATTAGCCCAAGAATCACAAAAGTAACAAACTGTCTCCAAAAGAAAAGAACAAACTATAAAACAAGGTCTGCTCCTGGATTAAAAAAGAGAAAGAAGAAGGTACCTCGAATTCACCAAAGGACTCAAGTCTGTCGAGAATTTCGCCCATGGGAGCTGAGAATACCTATAAACAAGGAACACGAACCATATATGAGCGAGAGAGAGAGAACACATAGATAGTACTGTTAAAAGAATTAACCAAGAGAGCTCAATAAAAAACATATAAAGCATCCGAATCTGTTCGTCAGTAGAAAAGGGCGAAAATACGAACAGCCAAAAAAAAAAAAAAAAAAAAA